>NC_092098.1:54424809-54462309 GCF_045679555.1 Salvelinus alpinus
ATATATATACAATACATTCTATATACTGTATATATATATATACAATACATTCTATATACTGTATATATATATATACAATACATTCTATATACTGTATATATATATATACAATACATTCTATATACTGTATATATATATATACAATACATTCTATATACTGTATATATATATATACAATACATTCTATATACTGTATATATATATATACAATACATTCTATATACTGTATATATATATATACAATACATTCTATATACTGTATATATATATATACAATACATTCTATATACTGTATATATATATATACAATACATTCTATATACTGTATATATATATATACAATACATTCTATATACTGTATATATATACTGGTGCTGGAGATGATGGCTGCCGTTTTACTGGCTCTTAACCAACAGCTGTTTCGTTAGTATTTTCACATTGTTTGTAACTTATTTTGTACATAATGTTGCTGCTACCGTCTCTTACGACTGAAAAGAGCTTCTGGACATCAGAACAGCGGTTACTAGACCTGACTAGACCTGACAAGACCTGACAAGACCTGACAAGACCTGACAAGACCTGACAAGACCTGACAAGACCTGACAAGATTACTCACCTCGAACTGGACAAAGATTTTTTTCCTTTAATGAATCCGACGCAAAGGATATACTGCTCTCCGGAGACCAGGCCCAAATCCCTGTCATTACTGTGAAGAAAAGACGGAGATACAGAGAGAGAAGGGTCAGGGTGCCTTGTGAGGATTCGTAGGCGAGTGAGTAAATCACCACTACCATCGGTTCTATTGGCCAATCACTGGAGAATAAACCGGATGATCTACGGTTGAGACTATACTAACAACTGTAATGTCTTATGTTTCACCGAGTCGTCGAGTCGTGGCTGAACGACGACACGGATGATATAGAGCTGTCTGGGTTTTCCCTGCATTGGCAGAACAGAGCAGCTACTTTCGGTAACACGAAGGGCGTGTTTCTATTTGTCAATAACTGCTGGTGCACCATGTCTAATATTAAAGAAGTCTCGAGGTATTGCTCCCCTGAGGTAGAATACCTCATGATAAGCTGTTGACCACACTATCTACCAAGAGAGTTCTCATCTATATTGTTCGTGGCCGTCTATTTACCACCACAAACCGATGCTGGCACTAAGACAGCACTCAACGAGCTGTAGAAGGAAGCGGCGCTCCTAGTGGCCGGGGACTTTAATGCAGGCAAACTTAAATAATTGTACCTAATTTCTACCAGCGTGTTACATGCAACCAGAAAAAAAAACTCTAGACCACCTAAACTCCACACACATAGATGCATACAAAGCTCTTCCTCGCCCTCCTCCATTTGACAAATCTGACCATAATTATATCCTCTTTATTCTTGCCTCGCATCTCACAAAAACGTTTTCAACATACATCTGTAAAATGATAGTCTAGAACCTAAAGCTTTGGTTGTCTTCCTCTCAGGCTTTCATGTCTTCTCCCTGGACCTCCTCAATGTCCACCTCTTGAACATCAGACTCTGAGACCTCGTCTTCACTGTCACTTTCCAACCTTGTTGAGGATGGCTCGTTGTCAGGCTCAAAAAGCAAAAAAAATTGCCCGGATGGCCACCAATTTTTCAACCCTTGTATTGGTCAGCCTGTTGCATGTTTTGGTGTGTGTTCCCAAACAAGGACCGGTTGTGCTCTGAGTCGGCTAATGTTGGTGGGATTTGGAGGATGATGGAGGCAACAGGGGAAAGAGCCTCATATCCACAAAGTCCCTTCCACCAGGTGGCTGATGAGATATGTTGGCACGACTGCCATATTGCATCTCCATCCCAAAGCCCTTGATTGGAAGTGTACTTCGCCAGACTGCCTAGAACCTTGCCCTCATCCAGGCCAAGGTGACGAGACACGGCAGTGATGACACCATAGGCCTTGTTGATCTCTGCACCAGACAGGATGCTCTTGCCAGCATACTTGGGGTCCAACATGTATGCTGCGGCGTGTATGGGCTTCAGGCAGAAGTCTTTACGCTTTTTGATGTATTTCAGAACGGCAGTTTCCTCTGCTTGGAGCAACAGTGAAGTGGGCAGGACAGTACGGATTTCTTCTCTTACATCTACAAGCAGAGTCTGAACATCAGACAGGATGGCATTGTCTCCCTCAATCCGGCCAATGGCTACTGCTATAGGTTTCAGGAGTTTCAGGCTGCTTACCACTCTCTCCCAAAATACATCATCCAGGAGGATCCTCTTGATGGGGCTGTTCGTATCGGCAGACTGTGATATGGGCATTTCTTGGAGAGACTCCTTCCCCTCCAGGAGACTGTCAAACATGATGACAACACCACCCCAACGGGTGTTGCTGGGCAGCTTCAATGTGGTGCTCTTATTCTTCTCACTTTGTTTTGTGAGGTAGATTTCTGCTATAACTTGATGACCCTTCACATACAGAACCATTTCCTTGGCTCTCTTGTTTTCAGTGCCATGATGTCCTTGAGGAGCAGATTCAATGCATGAGCAGCACAGCCAATAGGTGTGATGTGAGGGTAGGACTCCTACACTTTAGACCAAGCAGCCTTCATGTTCGTAGCATTGTCTGTCAACAGTGCAAATACCTTCTGTGGTACAAGGTCATTGATGACTGCCTTCATCTCATCTGTAATGTAGAGACCGGTGTATGTGTCTGCTGTCCCTTGTGTCTGTGCTCTTGTAGAATACTGGTTGAGGGGTGGAGATGATGTAGTTAATTATTCCTTGCCCACGGACGTTCGACCACCGATCAGAGATAATTGCAATACAGTCTGCTTTCTCTATGATTTGCTTGACCTTCAATTGAACTCTGTTGAACTCTGCATCCAGCAAATGAGTAGATAAAGCATGTCTGGTCGGAGGGGTGTATGCTGGGCGAAGAACATTCAGTAATCTCTTCCAATACACATTGCCTGTGAGCATCAGAGGTGAACCAGTTGCGTACAGAGCTCGAGCAAAACATTCATCAGCATTTCTCTGACTACGTTCCTCCATTGAGTCAAAAACACATCTGATTCCAGGAAGACCGTGAGCTGTTGCTATCAATAAGGTGTCTGATTCATCATTTACACCGCGAATAGAAGTAGAGGGACTTTTCTCAGAGGTTGCTTGTTGTGAGCGCTGAGGGAACTTTATGCACTTGGCCATATGATTCTGCATCTTTGTGTTATTCTTCACATATGATTTGGCACAGTATTTGCAAATGTACACGGCTTTTCCTTCTACATTAGTTGCAGCTGCAGTGAAATGTCTCCACACATCAGATAGTGCCCGTGACATTGTCCTGTAAAGATTTGCAAAAAAAATGAGTAAAAAAACCCCAAAACAATTCCATGTACAGATAAATAGTTAAGCAGTTGATTAAACAACTCCTTTTTAGGATAAATGTTTTCAAATGAAACATGTATGGAAACAGGTGAATTAACACTTCTCAGTTAGCAGGCTCAAGCAAGCTAAAACCCACACGGTAGCAAAAAACTAACAAGCAGAAATTGTTAACAAGTTAGAAATGATTTACTAGTTAACAAAAAATCATGTATGTCATATAAAATATATTCACCTCACCCAGTATTGTAACCAAAACTTACCAGAAAGCATGTAGTCCTTGGCTCAGACAGTGTAGTAGTGTGGGTTCAATAGCATCTCATTCGTGTACAAGATCTTGAGAATCAGCTGTACATGTGATGGATGAGTGCATTGTGTGTGCAGAGGGTTGCAATTCCATTGAATTGTGGATAGTTTAACCAAAATATGCCACAAGATCTAGAATTGCCTAATGTGTATCCCACAAAAAAGGTGTTATAAGCTAACTTTTTTTTAAACGAATTTAAGCAAAATTCCCCAAATTCCCGGGCTTAAATTCCCATGGAAATATTCCGGAAATTTACCAGAAGTTTTCCGACCCTTTGCAACCCTATATGTGCCATGGAATCGGTGGAACTATTCTGCAATAAATGTTTTGGTCCTTAAATTAAAAATGTTGGGATAGTTATCAGAACTTAACAACCCTTATCAACCATGAATGATATAACAGTATTCCCAGTATGAGACGGACAATGAAAGGTGGTTGAATGAAAAGCAGCAAGGTCACACCAGATCCTCTGCAGTATTAGACGTTTCTCCAGGTCCCCGTGCAAGTTCAATACTGTCCACTAGGGGCAACGCCAGCGCATATTACCATCTAGTAGGCTGGCGGCTTGCTAGTGTGGCGGGGGATAGCGGAAGAGCTTAAAGTGCAAGCTACTGCTCTGAGGATCCCAGTTTCAATCTCAGGGGTGCTAGGTACTCATTTCTTTTTTTTACAATATCCCCTTTCAAATGTCGAATACTGCAGTGAGACCTTTAGATCAGAAAAAGTTCTGTTTGTGTTGTGTCACCAGGTGATGACTCTGTGTGTGTTGTTGTGTCACCAGGTGATGAGTCTGTGTGTTGTTGTGTCACCAGGTGATGAGTCTGTGTGTGTTGTTGCGTCACCAGGTGATGAGTCTGTGTGTGTTGTTGCGTCACCAGGTGATGAGTCTGTGTGTGTTGTTGTGTCACCAGGTGTGGTCCATGTTCACAGCCATCCTGAGGAAGAGTGTGAGGAACATTCAGACCAGCACAGAGGTGGGCCTCATACAACAGGTCCTGTCCAAGCTGAGCTCTGTGGACGACATGATCGCAGGTAGGTACTCTCTCTCTCTCTCTCTCTCTCTCTCTCTCTCTCTCTCTCTCTCTCTCTCTCTCTCTCTCGCACACACACACACACTCTCGCACACACACACACACTCTCGCACACACACACACACACACACACAGAGCAAGTGCTATAGAAGATAATAGTAAATTGTCCTCCAGGTCAAGACCTTACTAGACCTGACAAGACCTGACTAGACCTGACAAGACCTGACTAGACCTGACAAGACCTGACAAGACCTGACTAGACCTGACAAGACCTGACAAGACCTGACAAGACCTGACTAGACCTGACAAGACCTGACAAGACCTGACAAGACCTGACTAGACCTGACTAGACCTGACAAGACCTGACAAGACCTGACAAGACCTGACAAGACCTGACAAGACCTGACTAGACCTTACTATACATGACTAGACATGACTAGACATGACTAGACATGACTAGACCTGACTAGACCTGACTAGACCTGACAAGACCTGACAAGACCTGACTAGACCTGACTAGACATTACTAGACATTACTAGACATTACTAGACATTACTAGACCTGATTAGCCCTGACGAGCCCTGTCGAGGCCTGACAAGACATTACTAGACCTGACTAGACCTGACTAGACCTGACTAGACCTGACTAGACCTGACTAGACCTTACTAGACCTTACTAGACCTGACAAGACATTACTAGACCTGACTAGACCTGACAAGACCTGACAAGACATTACTAGACATTACTAGACCTGACGAGCCCTGACTAGACCTGACGAGCCCTGACTAGACCAGACTAGACCTGACGAGCCCTGACACGACATTACTAGACATTACTAAACCTGACTAGACCTGACTAGACATGACTAGACCTGACGAGCCCTGACACGACATTACTAGACATTACTAGACCTGACTAGACCTGACTAGACATGACTAGACCTGACGAGCCCTGACACGACATTACTAGACATTACTAGACATTACTAGACATTACTAGACCTGACGAGCCCTGACACGACATTACTAGACATTACTAGACCTGACTAGACCTGACTAGACATTACTAGACCTGACGAGCCCTGACACGACATTACTAGACATTACTAGACCTGACTAGACATTACTAGACCTGACTAGACCAGACTACACCTTACTTTTTTCTCCCTCTGTGTGTGTGTGTGTGTGTGTGCGTGCGTGCGTGCGTGTGTGTGTGTGTGTGTGTAGATCTGTTGGTGGATATGCTGGGGGTGATGGCCAGCTACAGTATAACAGTGAAGGAGCTGAAACTACTCTTCAGTATGCTGAGGGGAGACAACGGTATCTGGGTGAGTTAACCTGGGGGAGGGGAGTTAACCTGGGGGAGGGAGGCTGGGGGAGGGTGAGTTAACCTGGGGGAGGGTGAGTTAACCTGGGGGAGGGTGAGGGAGGCTGGCGGAGGGTGAGTTAACCTGGGGGAGGGTGAGTTAACCTGGGGGAGGGGAGTTAACCTGGGGGAGGGGAGTTAACCTGGGGGAGGGTGAGGGAGGCTGGGGGAGGGGAGTTAACCTGGGGGAGGGGAGTTAACCTGGGGGAGGGGAGTTAACCTGGGGGAGGGGAGTTAACCTGGGGGAGGGGAGTTAACCTGGGGGAGGGGAGTTAACCTGGGGGAGGGGAGTTAACCTGGGGGAGGGGAGTTAACCTGGGGGAGGGTGAGGGAGGGTGGGGGAGGGTGAGTTAACCTGGGGGAGGGGAGTTAACCTGGGGGAGGGGAGTTAACCTGGGGGAGGGTGAGGGAGGGTGAGTTAACCTGGGGGAGGGGAGTTAACCTGGGGGAGGGGAGTTAACCTGGGGGAGGGGAGTTAACCTGGGGGAGGGGAGTTAACCTGGGGGAGGGTGAGGGAGGGTGGGGGAGGGTGAGTTAACCTGGGGGAGGGGAGTTAACCTCGGGGAGGGTGAGGGAGGCTGGGGGAGGGTGAGTTAACCTGGGGGAGGGTGAGTTAACCTGGGGGAGGGGGAGTTAACCTGGGGGAGGGTGAGGGAGGCTGGGGGAGGGTGAGTTAACCTGGGGGAGGGTGAGGGAGGCTGGGGGAGGGTGAGGGAGGCTGAGGGAGGGTGAGGGAGACTGGGGGAGGGTGAGTTAACCTGGGGGAGGGTGAGGGAGGCTTGGGGAGGGTGAGGGAGGCAGGGGGAGGGTGAAGGAGACAGCTGTGAAGCTGAGCTGGGTTGGGCTGGGTTGGGCTGGGCTGGGCTGGGCTGGGTTGGGCTGGGTTGGGTTGGGCTGTGTTGGGTTGGGCTGGGTTGGGCTGGGTTGGGTTGGGTGACTATCTGTGGGGAAGCTGGGTTGGGTTGGGCTGGGTTGGGTTGGGCTGGGTTGGGCTGGGTTGGTTTGGGCTGGGTTGGGTTGGGTTGAGTTGGGTTGGGTTGGGTTGGGCTGGGTTTTGCTGGGCTGGGCTGTGTTGGGCAGTGTTGGGCTGGGTTGGGCTGGGTTGGGTTGGGTTGGGTTGGGCTGGGTTGGGTTGGGTTTTGCTGGGTTGGGCTGGGTTGGGCTGGGTTGGGTTGGGCTGGGCTGGGCTGGGCTGGGTTGGGCTGGGTTGGGCTGGGTTGGGTTGGGCTGGGTTGGGTTTTGCTGGGCTGGGTTGGGCTGGGTTGGGTTGGGCTGTTTTGGGCTGGGTTGGGTTGGGCTGGGTTGGGTTGGGCTGGGTTGGGTTTTGCTGGGCTGGGTTGGGCTGTGTTGGGCTGGGTTGGGTTGGGCTGGGCTGTGTTGGGTTGGGCTGGGTTGGGTTGTGTGACTATCTGTGGGGAAGCTGGGTTGGGCTGGGCTGGGTTGGGCTGGGTTGGGTTGGGTTGAGTTGGGCTGGGTTGGGTTGGGTTGGGTTCAGCTGGGTTTTGCTGGGCTGGGCTGGGTTGGGCTGTGTTGGGCTGGGTTGGTTTGGGCTGGGCTGGGTTGGGCTGGGTTGGGTTGAGTTGAGTTGGGCTGGGTTGAGTTGGGTTGGGTTGAGTTGGGCTGGGTTGGGTTGGGCTGGGTTTTGCTGGGCTGGGCTGGGTTGGGCTGTGTTGTGCTGGGCTGGGTTGGGCTGGGCTGGGCTGGGTTGGGCTGGGTTGGGTTGGGCTGGGTTTTGCTGGGCTGGGTTGGGCTGGGTTGGGCTGGGTTTTGCTGGGTTGGGCTGGGCTGGGTTGGGCTGGGTTGGGTTGGGTTGAGTTGGGCTGGGTTTTGCTGGGTTGGTTTGGGCTGGGTTGGGCTGGGCTGGGTTGGGTTGAGTTGGGCTGGGTTGAGTTGGGTTCAGCTGGGTTTTGCTGGGCTGGGCTGGGTTGGGCTGGGCTGGGTTGGGCTGTGTTGGGCTGGGTTGGTTTGGGCTGGGCTGGGTTGGGCTGGGTTGGGTTGAGTTGGGTTGGGTTGAGTTGGGCTGGGTTTTGCTGGGCTGGGTTGGGCTGTGTTGGGCTGGGTTGGGCTGGGCTGGGTTGGGCAGTGTTGGGCTGGGCTGGGTTGGGTTGGGCTGGGCTGGGCTGGGTTGAGTTGGGCTGGGTTGGGCTGGGTTGGGCTGGGTTTTGCTGGGTTGGGCTGGGTTGGGCTGGGTTGGGTTGGGCTGGGCTGGGTTGGGTTGGGTTGAGTTGGGCTGGGTTTTGCTGGGTTGGTTTGGGCTGGGTTGGGCTGGGCTGGGTTGAGTTGGGTTGGGTTGGGTTGAGTTGGGCTGGGTTGGGTTGGGTTCAGCTGGGTTTTGCTGGGCTGGGTTGGGCTGGGCTGGGTTGGGCTGGGCTGGGTTGGGCTGGGCTGGGCTGGGTTGGTTTGGGCTGTGTTGGGCTGGGCTGGGTTGGGCTGGGTTGGGTTGAGTTGGGTTGGGTTGCGTTGAGTTGGGCTGGGTTGGGTTGGGCTGAGTTTTGCTGGGCTGGGCTGGGTTGGGCTGGGCTGTGTTGGGCTGTGTTGGGCTGTGTTGGGCTGGGCTGGGCTGGGCTGGGTTGGGCTGGGCTGGGCTGGGCTGGGTTGGGTTGAGTTGGGTTGGGCTGGGTTGGGTTGGGTTGAGTTGGGCTGGGTTGGGTTGGGTCCCTCTATCCTTCTTCACCTTGTCTCCTCCATCTCTCTCTCCTCCTCTCCACTTCTCCTCCTCTCCTTCTCCATCCCTCTATCCTTCTTCACCTTGTCTCCTCCATCTCTCTCTCTCTCCTCCCCATCCCTACTCTATGACATTCTGTATACAGCAACAACAAAAAACTCACCTTTCATCTCTCCTCCATCTCTCTTTCATCTTTCCTCTCTCTCCTCTCCGGGGATAGATTTGTTATGGGGTTGCCATGGTATTGATAAGCTGTTACCAGAGGCGGGCAGATGTGATTGATGGCTTATTGATCCAACAGGGTTGTTGTAGGGCTGATGATGTCACACTGTGGTATTATTCTATCCTCCTTCAGTGTCTGTGATTGGTTAGGAATGTCACAAACTCCCCTGATTCATCATCATAACTTCCTCCTGTTTCATCCTCTCCTCCTCTTCACCCTGTTCTCCCTCTTCTCTCTCCTCTTCTTCTCCCTCTCCACCTCTCCTCCTCCTTTCCTTTCCTCTCCTTCTCTCCTCCTCTTCAACCTGTTATTCACTCCTCTTCTTCTCCCTCCTCTCCTCCTCTCCTCTATCTTCTCCCTCTCCTCTTCTTCTCTCTCTCCACCTCTCCTCCTCCTTTCCTCTCCTCCCTCTTCTCCCTCCTCTCCTCTTCTTCTCCCTCTCCCTCTCCTCTCCACCTCTTCTCCCCCCTCCTCTTCTCCTTCCTCTTCTCCTCCCCCCTCTTCTCCCTCCTCCTCTCCTCCTCTTGTCCTTCCTCTTATCCTCCCTCCTCTTCTCCCTCCTCATCTCCTCCCTCTTCTCCCTCCTATCCTCCTCTTCTCCCTCCTCCTCTCCTCCTCTTCTCCCTCCTCTCCTCTCCACCTCTTCTCTCCCCTCCTCTCCTCTCCACCTCTTCTCTCCCCTCCTCTCCTCTCCTCCTCTCTCCTCCTCCTCTCTCCTCCTTCAGCCTAGACATTCTATCAAGTTGTTGTCTGTGTTGAACCTGATGCCTCAGAGAAACGGTCCAGACACCTTCTTCAACTTCCCTGGTCGCAGTGCAGCGGTAAGACACACACACCTGTCCGCACACCTGTCCGTACACCTGTCCGTACACCTGTCCGCACACCTGTCCGTACACCTGCCCGTACACCTGTCCATGTTGTGTAGTGATCACCTCCCTTCCATATATTCTAAGCCAATGAGTCCCGTAATACACACAGACATTCTACACAGAATAGTTATCTTTGCATATAGTTTCACACACACGAAGAGTCATTTTTCAACCAGGTCAAATAGTCCGTTTTTTGGTGCTAGGTTCCCGTCGGTGACTTGATAGACTTGTGATTGTGATTGGCAGATGATGAGTTGTCTGTGATTGTGATTGGTTTATGACGTGTTGTCTGTGATTGTGATTGGCTGATGGTGTGTTCTGTCTCCTCCCCCAGGCCATAGCGTTGCCGCCCATCGCTAAGTGGCCTTACCAGAACGGCTTTACTCTCAACACCTGGTTCAGACAAGATCCCCTCAACAACATCAACGTAGACAAGGACAAACCATACCTCTACTGGTGAGAACTACAACCTAACTCAACCTTAACATAGACAAGGACAAACCATACCTCTACTGGTGAGAACTACAACCTAACTCAACCTTAACATAGACAAGGACAAACCATACCTCTACTGGTGAGAACTACAACCTAACTCAACCTTAACGTAGACAAGGACAAACCATACCTCTACTGGTGAGAACTACAACCTAACCGCAACCTAACCGCAACCTAACTCAACCTAAACTAACCTAACTCAACCTAAACTAACCTAACTCAACCTAACCGCAACCTAAACTACCCTAACTCAACCTAACTGCAACCTAAACTAACCTAACTCAACCTAACCGCAACCTAAACAAACTGACCCTCCTCAACCTAACCTAAACTAACCAAGCCTCAGCCTAACCTCAACCTAAACTAACCTCAACCTAACCCGAACCTCAACCTAAGCTCAACCTAAACTAAACTAAACCTAAACTAAACTAACCAAACCTCAACCTAACCTCAACTAACCAAACCTCAACCTAACCGAACCTCAACCTAAGCTCAACCTAAACTAACCTCAACCTAAACTAAACTAACCGAACCTCAACCTAACCTCAACTAACCAAACCTCAACCTAACCGAACCTCAACCTAACCCTAACCTACCTCAACCTAACCCTAACCTAACTCAACCGAACCTCAACCTAACCCTAACCTAACTCAACCTAACCCTAACCTAACTCAACCTAACCCTAACCTATCTCAACCGAACCTCAACCTAACCCTAACCTATCTCAACCGAACCTCAACATAACCCTAACCTATCTCAACCGAACCTCAACATAACCCTAACCTAACTCAATCTAACCCTAACCTATCTCAACCGAACCTCAACATAACCCTAACCTAACTCAACCTAACCCTAACCTATCTCAACCGAACCTCAACCTAACCCTAACCTATCTCAACCGAACCTCAACATAACCCTAACCTAACTCAACCTAACCCTAACCTATCTCAACCGAACCTCAACCTAACCCTAACCTAACTCAACCGAACCTCAACCTAACCCTAACCTAACTCAACCTAACCCTAACCTAACTCAACCTAACCCTAACCTATCTCAACCGAACCTCAACCTAACCCTAACCTATCTCAACCGAACCTCAACATAACCCTAACCTATCTCAACCGAACCTCAACATAACCCTAACCTAACTCAATCTAACCCTAACCTATCTCAACCGAACCTCAACATAACCCTAACCTAACTCAACCTAACCCTAACCTATCTCAACCGAACCTCAACCTAACCCTAACCTATCTCAACCGAACCTCAACATAACCCTAACCTAACTCAACCTAACCCTAACCTATCTCAACCGAACCTCAACCTAACCCTAACCTAACTCAACCTAACCTCAACCTAACCCTAACCTATCTCAACCGAACCTCAACATAACTCAACCGAACCTCAACCTAACCCTAACCTAACTCAACCTAACTCAACCTAACCCTAACCTATCTCAACCGAACCTCAACCTAACCCTAACCTATCTCAACCTAACCCTAACCTATCTCAACCGAACCTCAACCTAACCCTAACCTATCTCAACCTAACCCTAACCTATCTCAACCGAACCTCAACCTAACCCTAACCAATCTCAACCTAACTCAACCTAACCCTAACCTAACTCAACCTAACCCTAACCTAACTCAACCTAACCCTAACCTAACTCAACCTAACCCTAACCTATCTCAACCGAACCTCAACCTAACCCTAACCTAACTCAACCTAACCCTAACCTAACTCAACCTAACTCAACCTAACCCTAACCTAACTCAACCTAACCCTAACCTAACTCAACCTAACCCTAACCTAACTCAACCTAACCCTAACCTAACTCAACCTAACCCTAACCTAACTCAACCTAACCCTAACCTATCTCAACCTAACTCAACCGAACCTCAACATAACTCAACCGAACCTCAACCTAAGCTACTGTAGATTGTATTTTAGTTAGACTGTTTGTAGATGTATTGATCTAATATCTCTGTACTGATCCTGTGTAGATTCTCCCGGTGTCCATACGTATAATATATCTACTGTGTAGATTCTCCCGGTGCCCATACGTATAGTATATCTCCTGTGTAGATTCTCCCGGTGCCCATACGTATAGTATATCTACTGTGTAGATTCTCCCGGTGTCCATACGTATAGTATATCTACTGTGTAGATTCTCCCGGTGTCAATACGTATAGTATCTCTACTGTGTAGATTCTCCCGGTGTCAATACGTATAGTATATCTACTGTGTAGATTCTCCCGGTGTCCATACGTATAATATATCTACTGTGTAGATTCTCCCGGTGCCCATACGTATAATATATCTACTGTGTAGATTCTCCCGGTGCCCATACGTATAGTATCTCTACTGTGTAGATTCTCCCGGTGTCCATACGTATAGTATATCTCCTGTGTAGATTCTCCCGGTGCCCATACGTATAATATCTCTACTGTGTAGATTCTCCCGGTGCCCATACGTATAATATATCTACTGTGTAGATTCTCCCGGTGTCCATACGTATAATATATCTACTGTGTAGATTCTCCCGGTGTCCATACGTATAGTATCTCTACTGTGTAGATTCTCCCGGTGTCAATACGTATAATATATCTACTGTGTAGATTCTCCCGGTGCCCATACGTATAATATCTCTACTGTGTAGATTCTCCCAGTGCCCATACGTATAATATATCTACTGTGTAGATTCTCCCGGTGTCCATACGTATAATATATCTACTGTGTAGATTCTCCCGGTGTCCATACGTATAGTATCTCTACTGTGTAGATTCTCCCGGTGTCAATACGTATAGTATATCTACTGTGTAGATTCTCCCGGTGTCCATACGTATAGTATCTCTACTGTGTAGATTCTCCCGGTGTCAATACGTATAGTATATCTACTGTGTAGATTCTCCCGGTGTCCATACGTATAGTATCTCTACTGTGTAGATTCTCCCGGTGTCAATACGTATAGTGTATCTACTGTGTAGATTCTCCCGGTGTCCATACGTATAATATATCTACTGTGTAGATTCTCCCGGTGTCCATACGTATATTATCTCTACTGTGTAGATTCTCCCGGTGTCCATACGTATAGTATCTCTACTGTGTAGATTCTCCCGGTGTCCATACGTATAATATATCTACTGTGTAGACTACATACATGTATACAGTTGAAGTCGGAAGTTTACATACACCTTAGCCAAATACATTTAAACTCAGTTTTTCACAATTCCTAACATTTAATCTGAGTAACAATTCCCTGTTTTAGGTCAGTTAGGATCACCACTTTATTTTAAGAATGTGAAATGTCAGAATAATAGTAGGGAGAATGATTTCTTTCAGCTTTTATTTCTTTCATCACATTCCCAGTGGGTCAGAAGTTTACATACACTCAATTAGTATTTGGTAGCATTGCCTTTAAATTGTTTAACTTGGGTCAATCGTTTCGGGTAGCCTTCCGCAAGCTTTCCACAATAAGTTGGGTGAATTCTGTCCCATTCCTCCTGACAGAGCTGGTATAACTGAGTCAGGTTTGTAGGCCTCCTCGCTCGGACACACTTTTTCAGTTCTGTCCACAAATGTTCTATAGGATTGAGGTCAAGGCTTTGTGATGGCCACTCCAATACCTTGACTTTGTTGTCCTTAAGCCATTTTGCCACAACCTTGGAAGTATGCTTGGGGTCATTGTCCATTTGGAAGACCCATTTGCGACCAAGCTTTAACTTCCTGACTGATGTCTTGAGATGTTGCTTCAATATATCCACATAATTTTCCAATCTCATGATGCCATCTATTTTGTGAAGTGCACCAGTCCCTCCTGCAGCAAAGCACCCCCCACAACATGATGCTGCCACCCCCGTGCTTCACGGTTGGGATGATGTTCTTCAACTTGCAAGCTTCCCCCTTTTTCCTCCAAACATAACGATGGTCATTATGGCCAAACAGTTCTATTTTTGTTTCATCAGACCAGAGGACATTTCTCCAAAAAGTACGATCTTTGTCCCCATGTGCAGTTGAAAACCTTAGTCTGGCTTTTTTATGGCGGTTTTGGAGCAGTGGCTTCTTCCTTGCTGAGCGGCCTTTCAGGTTATGTTGATATAGGACTTGTTTTAATGTGGATATAGATACTTTTGTATCTGTTTCCTCCAGCATCTTCACAAGGTCCTTTGCTGTTGTTCTGGGATTGATTTGCACTTTTCTCACCAAAGTACGTTCATCTCTAGGAGACAGAACACGTCTCCTTCCAGAGTTGTATGACAGTAAAATAAGAAAAACATTACTGGTTGGTGTTAAATGTCAGATGAGTCCATTAGTGATCGGACAGTTGTTTGGACGCCTCGGCCCAGGCCTCCGGGGGGGGGGGGGGGGGGGGGGGCTCGCTGTGAGACAACGTTAGTGGTAGCTGTTAGCCACAGTCACGCTTCATTAGCTATGACCTTTCATTACAGCTACCTCTCACTCTCGTTCAGTCTCTCTCTCTCAAGCCTCACATGCTCACAGAAATCTCTGTTTGAGTTTATTGACAGACAGACAGACAGACAGACAGACAGACAGACAGACAGACAGACAGACAGACAGACAGACAGACAGACAGACAGACTGACTGACTGACTGACTGACTGACTGACTGACTGACTGACTGACTGACTGACTGACTGACAGTGTTCTCTCTAGTAGTCCTGCAGACAGACAGACAGTGTTCTCTAGTGGTCCTGCAGACAGACAGACAGTGTTCTCTCTAGTGGTCCTGCAGACAGACAGACAGACAGACAGACAGACAGACAGACAGACAGACAGACAGACAGACAGACAGACAGACAGACAGACAGACAGACAGACAGACAGACAGACAGACAGTGTTCTCTCTAGTGGTCCTGCAGACAGACAGACAGACAGTGTTCTCTCTAGTGGTCCTGCAGACAGACAGACAGACAGTGAGTGGTCCTGCAGACAGACAGACAGTGTTCTCTCTAGTGGTCCTGCAGACAGACAGACAGACAGACAGACAGACAGACAGACAGACAGACAGACAGACAGACAGACAGACAGACAGACAGACAGACAGACAGACAGACAGTGTTCTCTCTAGTGGTCCTGCAGACAGACAGACAGACAGACAGTGTTCTCTCTAGTAGTCCTGCAGACAGACAGACAGTGTTCTCTCTAGTGGTCCTGCAGACAGACAGACAGTGTTCTCTTTAGTGGTCCTGCAGACAGACAGACAGTGTTCTCTCTAGTGGTCCTGCAGACAGACAGACAGACAGACAGTGTTCTCTCTAGTGGTCCTGCAGACAGACAGACAGTAGATTATAACAGGTAGTTACTACAGTAGATTATAACAGGTAGTTACTACAGTAGATTATAACAGGTAGTTACTACAGTAGATTATAACAGGTAGTTACTACAGTAGATTATAACAGGTAGTTACTACAGTAGATTATAACAGGTAGTTACTACAGTAGATTATAACAGGTAGTTACTACAGTAGATTATAACAGGTAGTTACTACAGTAGATTATAACAGGTAGTTATTACAGTAGATTATAACAGGTAGTTACTACAGTAGATTATAACAGGTAGTTACTACAGTAGATTATAACAGGTAGTTACTACAGTAGATTATAACAGGTAGTTATTACTGTAGATTATAACAGGTAGTTACTACAGTAGATTATAACAGGTAGTTACTACAGTAGATTATAACAGGTAGTTACTACAGTAGATTATAACAGGTAGTTACTACAGTAGATTATAACAGGTAGTTACTACAGTAGATTACTACAGTAGATTATAATTATAACAGGTAGTTACTACAGTAGATTATAACAGGTAGTTACTACAGTAGATTATAACAGGTAGTTACTACAGTAGATTATAACATGTAGTTACTACTGTAGATTATAACAGGTAGTTACTACAGTAGATTCTAACAGGTAGATATTACTGTAGATTATAACAGGTAGTTACTACAGTAGATTATAACAGGTAGTTACTACAGTAGATTATAACAGGTAGATATTACTGTAGATTATAACAGGTAGTTACTACAGTAGATTCAGTAGATTATAACAGGTAGTTACTACAGTAGATTATAACAGTTACAGGCTTGGTCAAACAATGAGATTGAACATGCCCCATCGTTACAGGAACCTCCTGTAACTAGTTTGATGAACATGGCAGGCTGTCAATGTATAATATTCAAAGTGAACGTCATTCAGCAGACAGTGGGCTTTGCCTGCACCCAGAGAGTGTTGTGTGTCAGAGATATGGCTGTGTCCTAAATGGGTCCGTAGACAGCCTATATCTCTGCAGATAGGCCCTATTCCAAATTGAAAGCCGTGTTCCATGAAGAGATGGCTTCCATTTTGAAACCGGTAAAATCTAAACTTTGTAAAAAGCTATTATAGAACGGAGTGTTGATCTGTGTTCCGTATCCCAGCATTACCTGCTCCAGATGACATCATCACAGGGGATGATCCCTGACCGCCGCCGGGAGAGAGCTTGTAATCCCGTCTCCCTGGTAACCACCCATTGTCATGGTGACAGCTGAGCTCTCTGAGAAGGGTAGAGAGAGCTGCTGTGTGGGATTGGAGAAGAGAGGAGAGGAGGGGGAGAGATGGAGGGGAGGCCCTGCTGTGGCCTGACTGATAACCCCAGAGTCTTAACACCCTTCCCCAGCAGCTCCTAGTACTTTATCCCCCTGTCTGACACGGGCCTCCACACCCCATCACCCCTGGAGACGACACAGCAATACACTGGCTGTATACGCAGTGGGAATAGCCTTGACACAGATGTAGATTTAGGCCTGTTTTGAAGTGTGCTGAAGGTCTAGATGGGGGCTGATACTAGTGTTAGGCTGTCTTAACATGACCTCTTCATGACCTCTTGTTTCATCTGAAGGCTACAGGGTTGACCATGTGTGTTATGTTTTGGGGGAGGGTGTAAATTGATTGGACAAAGAGACTTGGTTGATCTGCCTGCTGATATAACATCAAAAAGAGGTTTATCATGAAAAAACTGTTTACTTCATGTTTTCCCCCCCCTCTCCTCTCCTCCTCTCCCATCTCTCCTCTCCTCCCCCCACCCTCCCCTCTCCACCTCTCCTCCCCTCTCCTCCCCTCTCTTCCCCCTCTCCTCTCCTCCCCTCTCCCCCCCCCTCTCCTCTCCTCCTCTCGCCTCTCCCCCTCTCCTCCCCTCCCCTCTCCTCCCCTCTCCTCCCCTCAACCCCTCCCATCTCTCCTCTCCTCTCCTCCCCCACCCTCCCCTCTCCACCTCTCCTCCCCTCTCCTCCCCTCTCTTCCCCCTCTCCCCCCCCCTCTCCTCCCCTCTCCTCCCTCTCTCCTCTCCTCTCCTCCCCTGACCCCCTCCCTCTCTCCTCTCCTCTCCTCCCCTCCCCTCTCCCCTCTCCCCCTCTCCTCCCCTCCCCTCTCCTCCCTCTCTCCTCTCCTCCCCTGACCCCCTCCCCTCTCTCCTCTCCTCCCCTGACCCCCTCCCCTCTCTCCTCTCCTCCCCTCACCCTCCCTCCCTCCCTCCCTCCCTCCCTCTCCTCTCCTCTCCTCTGTAGTTTTCGAACCAGTAAAGGTATTGGTTACTCGGCTCACTTTGTGGGGAACTGTCTGATCGTGACATCACTCAAGTCCAAGGGGAAAGGCTTCCAACACTGTGTGAAGTACGACTTTCAACCCCGCAAGGTATGTACTACACACACACACACACACACACACACACACACACACACACACACACACACACACACACACACACACACACACACACACACACACACACACACACACACACACACACACACACACACACACACACATTGAGTGTCCATCCCATTTGGCACCCTATTCCCTATATAGTGCACTACTTTAGACCAGAGCCCTATTCCCTATATAGTGCACTACTTTAGACCAGAGCCCTATGGAACCCTATTCCCTATATAGTGCACTACTTTAGACCAGAGCCCTATGGAACCCTATTCCCTATATAGTGTACTACTTTAGACCAGAGCCCTATTCCCTATATAGTGTACTACTTTAGACCAGAGCCCTATGGAACCCTATTAAGTGGTGCCATTTGTGATGCTGCATGAATAGTGATGGGAGGAGATAAGACCCGAACACTGACCCTCAATCACACCGTCAGCACTATCCTGCTGCTGCTACACACACACACACACACACACACACACACAGACCCACAGACACACAGACACACAGACCCACACAGACACAGACACACACACACACACACACACACACACACACACACACACACACACACACACACACACACACACACACACACACACACACACACACACACACACACAGAGAGAGATGGCAGATTTCCCTCATGAGTGGTGCTGAGTTGGCTCCTCCCTCTACTCTTCCCCCCTCCCTCTCCTCCCTCTACTCTTCCCCCTCTCCTCTCGTCCTTCTTCCCCCTCTCCTCTCGTCCCTCTCCTCCCTCTCCTCTTCCCCCTCTACTCTTCTCCCCTCCCTCTCCTCTCCTCCCTCCCCCTTCCCCTCTCCTCCCTCTACTCTTCCCCCCTCCCTCTCCTCCCTCTACTCTCCCCCCTTTCCTCTCTTCCCCCTCCTCCCTCTCCTCTCCCCCCTCTCCTCCCTCTCCTCTTCCCCCTCTCCTCCCTCTCCTCTTCCCCCTCTACTCTTCTCCCCTCCCTCTCCTCTCCTCCCTCCCCCTTCCCTCTCCTCCCTCTCCTCTTCCCCTTCCCCCTCCTCCCTCTCCTCTCCCCCCTCTCCTCCCTCTCCTCTTCCCCCTCTCCTCCCTCTCCTCTTCCCCCTCTACTCTTCTCCCCTCCCTCTCCTCTCCTCCCTCCCCCTTCCCCTCTCCTCCCTCTCCTCTTCCCCTTCTCCAACCTCCCTCTCCCCTTCCCCCTTTCCTCTCTTCCATCTCCTCCCTCTCCTCTCCTCCATCTCCTCTTTCCCTACCCTACCCCACCTCCCCTCTACTCTTCCCCCTCCCCCCTCTCCTCCCTTCCCTCTCCCACAAGCAGCCTAGCCAACAAGGTTGGATTATCTCACACACACGCACACACACACACACCGGAAGAGGGCAAATTTAGGAAAGGGACCAGAGAAAAGAAGAGAGAGTGAGAGAGACATTCCCTCCATTATTTAACCTTCTTAAACTCCAAAATCTGTTCCCTGTAACCTGAAACATCAGCCCTGTAACCTGAAACATCAGCCCTGTAACTTGACACATCAGCCCTGTAACCTGTATCCTCAGCCCTGTAACCTGTATCCTCAGCCCTGTAACATGTATCCTCAGCCCTGTATCCTGTATCCTCAGCCCTGTATCCTGTATCCTCAGCCCTGTAACCTGTATCCTCAGCCCTGTAACCTGTATCCTCAGCCCTGTAACCTGTATCCTCAGCCCTGTATCCTGTATCCTCAGCCCTGTAACCTGTATCCTCAGCCCTGTAACCTGTATCCTCAGCCCTGTATCCTGTATCCTCAGCCCTGTAACATGTATCCTCAGCCCTGTATCCTGTATCCTCAGCCCTGTATCCTGTATCCTCAGCCCTGTAACCTGTATCCTCAGCCCTGTAACCTGTATCCTCAGCCCTGTATCCTGTATCCTCAGCCCTGTAACATGTAACCTCAGCCCTGTAACCTGTATCCTCAGCCCTGTATCCTCAGCCCTGTAACCTGTATCCTTAGCCCTGTAACATGTAACCTCAGCCCTGTAACCTGTATCCTCAGCCCTGTAACATGTAACCTCAGCCCTGTATCCTCAGCCCTGTAACCTGTATCCTCAGCCCTGTATCCTGTATCCTCAGCCCTGTATCCTGTATCCTCAGCCCTGTAACCTGTATCCTCAGCCCTGTATCCTCAGCCCTGTAACCTGTATCCTCAGCCCTGTATCCTGTATCCTCAGCCCTGTAACATGTAACCTCAGCCCTGTATCCTCAGCCCTGTAACCTGTATCCTCAGCCCTGTAACATGTAACCTCAGCCCTGTAACCTGTATCCTCAGCCCTGTATCCTGTATCCTCAGCCCTGTAACCTGTATCCTCAGCCCTGTATCCTCAGCCCTGTAACCTGTATCCTCAGCCCTGTATCCTCAGCCCTGTAACCTGTATCCTCAGCCCTGTAACATGTAACCTCAGCCCTGTAACCTGTATCCTCAGCCCTGTATCCTGTATCCTCAGCCCTGTAACCTGTAACCTTAGCCCTGTAACCTGTAACCTCAGCCCTGTAACATGTAACCTCAGCCCTGTAACCTGTATCCTCAGCCCTGTATCCTGTATCCTCAGCCCTGTATCCTGTAACCTCAGCCCTGTAACATGTAACCTCAGCCCTGTATCATGTAACCTCAGCCCTGTATCCTGTAACCTCAGCCCTGTATCCTCAGCCCTGTAACCTCAGCCCTGTATCATGTAACCTCAGCCCTGTATCCTGTAACCTCAGCCCTGTATCCTCAGCCCTGTAACCTCAGCCCTGTAACATGTATCCTCAGCCCTAGTCGTAATGTGACAGTTTGGAGGTGTATTTACATTTTGCAGGCATGCAGGTTTTACACACCCACCCCCTCTCTAACCCTCTCTAACCCTCTCTAACCCTCTTCAACCCTCTCTAACCCTCTTCAACCCTCTTTAACCCCCTCTAACCCTCTATAACCCTCACTAACCCTATTCAACCATCTCTAACCCTCTTCAACCCTCTCTAACCCTCTTCAACCCTCTCTAACCCTCTTCAACCCTCTCTAACCCTCTATTACCCTCTTCAACCCTCTCTAACCCTATTCAACCCTCTCTAACCCCCTCTAACCCTCTATAACCCTCACTAACCCTATTCAACCATCTCTAACCCTCTTCAACCCTCTCTAACCCCTTCTAACCCTCTCTAATCCCCCCTCTCTGTGTTTCAGTGGTACATGATCAGCATCGTCCACATCTACAACCGCTGGAGGAACAGTGAGATCCGTTGCTATGTCAACGGTCAGCTGGTCTCCTACGGCGACATGGCCTGGCACGTCAACACCAACGACGTAAGAAATCCCCCCCCCCTCTCCCCCTTTTCCATCTCCCCGTTACCGTTAAAACAAGCATGTCCCTGTTCCCGTGTGAGGTTTGGAGGTATCTGGTATATCCTCAACAGCTTTTAACATGATCATGTGTCCCAATCAAACTCCCTTTAGCCCGTGTCTCCTTCAATCCAATGCCTTTAGAGTTGTGTGTAGTAGTGTATACTTCAGGAGAAAGGGGTTATGGGGCAGCAGGGAGACCTAGTGGCTAAGAGCGTGGGGCTAGTAATCAAAAGAACGGTTGCTGGTTTGAATCCCAGAGCCGACTACGTGAAGAATCTATCGATGTGCCCTTTTGAGCAAGGCACAAGCCCAATTGCTCCTGCAAGTCACTCTGGGTAAGAGAGTCTACTAACATGACATGATGTATTGTGGCGTATCCTGTGTCTGTGACGTAGCATCTGGGGATGTATGACAGGACATAAACAGAATACATCCTGTGTCTGTGACGTAGCATCTGGGGATGTATGACAGGACATTAACAGAATACATCCTGTGTCTGTGACGTAGCATCTGGGGATGTATGACAGGACATTAACAGAATACATCCTGTGTCTGTGACGTAGCATCTGGGGATGTATGACAGGACATTAACAGAATGTTGTTTTACATCTCTACATCCTGTGGACGTGTTCAGGTTACCAGGTGTCTCTGTGACCAGGGATTTATTCTATTGTGTCTCTGTGACCAGGGATTTATTCTATTGTGTCTCTGTGACCAGGGATTTATTCTATTGTGTCTCTGTGACCAGGGATTTATTCTATTGTGTCTCTGTGCATGAATAGTGTGATCAATGGATCGTTTGATCTTCCTTAGCGGGTTGATTTGTGATGCCGGGAGAAGCATCATACACGTGTGTGTGTGTGTGTGTGTGAGAGTGAGAGTGTGTGAGAGTATGTTAGTGTGTGTGTGTGTGTGTGTGTGTGTGTGTGTGTGTGTGTGTGTGTGTGTGTGTGTGTGTGTGTGTGTGTGTGTGTGTGTGTGTGTGTGTGTGTGTGTGTGTGTGTGTGTGTGAGAGTGAGTGTGTGAGAGTGAGAGGACTGACCACAGAAAGCAACACGAGGTTTTGACCATATCTGGAGCTGACTTCTCCCTCAGGCTGTGAGATCAAGACTGTTATTATCAATTACTGTTGAATGAATATAATGAATGACTACATGACCAATACCTCCCTCTCTCCTCCTCTGCCACCCCTCTCATCTCCCTCCCTCCCGCCCAACCTCCCTCCCCTCTCATCTCTCTCCCCGACCTCCCTCCCTCTGTCTCTCCCTCCCCTCTCATCTCCCTCCCGACCTCCCTCCCTCTGTCTCTTCCTCCCCTCTCCCTCCCTCTTTCCCCTCTCCCTTCCCCTCTCCCTCCCCTCTCATCTCTCTCCCTCTGTCTCTCCCTCCCCTCACATCTCCCTCCCTCCCTCTCTCTGTCTCTCTCTCCCTCCCCCCTCCTCTCCTCTACAGAGTTATGATAAGTGTTTTCTAGGTTCGTCGGAGACTGCGGATGCTAACAGGGTGTTCTGTGGTCAGCTGGGAGCTGTCTACGTGTTCAGTGAGGCTCTCAACCCCGCTCAGATCTTCGCCATACATCAACTGGGTCCCGGCTACAAGGTAGGGCTAAACCATGCTACACACACACACACACCGCACGCGCACACACACACACACGTACACACCAGAGTATGTGGGCGGAGTTGAGTAATTGGAAATGGTTCTCATTGCTCACGGAGCCACGTCCTTTCCAACCGCTCCTCTAAAAACCGCTCCTCTAAAAACTACTCCTCTAAAAACTACTCCTCTAAAAACTACTCCTCTAAAAACTACTCCTCTAAAAACTACTCCTCTAAAAACTACTCCTCTAAAAACTACTCCTCTAAAAACTACCTCTAAAAACTACTCCTCTAAAAACTACTCCTCTAAAAACTTCTCCTCTAAAAACTACTAATCTAAAAACTACTCCTCTAAAAACTACTCCTCTAAAAACTCCTCTAAAAACTACTCCTCTAAAAACTACTCCTCTAAAAACTACTCCTCTAAAAACTACTCCTCTAAAAACTACTCCTCTAAAAACTACTCCTCTAAAAACCAATCCTCTAAAAACTACTCCTCTAAAAACTACTCCTCTAAAAACTACTCCTCTTAAAACTACTCCTCTAAAAACTACTCCTCTAAAAACTACTCCTCTAAAAACCAATCCTCTAAAAACTACTCCTCTAAAAACCAATCCTCTAAAAACTACTCCTCTAAAAACTACTCCTCTAAAAACTACTCCTCTAAAAACTACTCCTCTAAAAACCAATCCTCTAAAAACTACTCCTCTAAAAACTACTCCTCTAAAAACTACTCCTCTAAAAACTACTCCTCTAAAAACTACTCCTCTAAAAACTACTCCTCTAAAAACTACTCCTCTAAAAACTACTCCTCTAAAAACCACTCCTCTAAAAACTACTCCTCTAAAAACTACTCCTCTAAAAACTACTCCTCTAAAAACTACTCCTCTAAAAACTGCTCCTCTAAAAACCACTCGTCTAAAAACTACTCCTCTAAAAACTACTCCTCTAAAAACCACTCCTCTAAAAACCGCTCCTCTAAAAACTACTCCTCTAAAAACCGCTCCTCGCTCACAGGAAGAAGAAAAAGCTGGCGCTCCAAATTCGCTCCATTCATTAAAATCACAATTTAACAAACACCCATTTTTGGGACTACCTGGATCTACCATTTGGTTTTGAAGTATTGATTTGAATGAAAAGGTTTTTAATAAACAACATGAACACGTGACTGTAAGGAGAATCTATTATACAAACGGGTCTGAACCTGAATGCTGATTGGTTAAAACCGCATTCCAGCCGGTGTCTATTCCAGAAGTTGCCACCGGCTAAATCTATGATGTTAAAATGTTGACCTTAGTAGGTAACTAGGTTAACCTTAAAAGATAACTAGCTTAACCTCAGGTGACTAGTTTGACCTTAGTAGGTATCTAGGGGGAAGAGATGAACGCTGTGTTAATTTGACTAACGCTCTGTTAATTTGACTAACGCTCTGTTAATTTGACTAATGCTCTGTTAATTTGACTAACGCTCTGTTAATTTGACTAACGCTCTGTTAATTTGACTAATGCTCTGTTAATTTGACTAACGCTCTGTTAATTTGACTAATGCTCTGTTAATTTGACTAACGCTCTGTTAATTTGACTAATGCTCTGTTAATTTGACTAACGCTCTGTTAATTTGACTAATGCTCTGTTAATTTGACTAACGCTCTGTTAATTTGACTAACGCTGTGTTAATTTGACTAGCCCTGTGTTAATTTGACTAATGATGTGTTAATTTGACTAATGCTGTGTTAATTTGACTAGCCCTGTGTTAATTTGACTAATGCTGTGTTAATTTGACTAACGCTCTGTTAATTTGACTAATGATGTGTTAATTTGACTAATGATGTGTTAATTTGACTAATGATGTGTTAATTTGACTAGCCCTGTGTTAATTTGACTAGCCCTGTGTTAATTTGACTAGCCCTGTGTTAATTTGACTAATGCTGTGTTAATTTGACTAACGCTCTGTTAATTTGACTAATGATGTGTTAATTTGACTAATGATGTGTTAATTTGACTAATGATGTGTTAATTTGACTAACCCTGTGTTAATTTGACTAATGCTGTGTTAATTTGACTAATGCTGTGTTAATTTGACTAACGCTCTGTTAATTTGACTAATGATGTGTTAATTTGACTAATGATGTGTTAATTTGACTAATGATGTGTTAATTTGACTAACCCTGTGTTAATTTGACTAATGCTGTGTTAATTTGACTAATGCTGTGTTAATTTGACTAACGCTCTGTTAATTTGACTAATGATGTGTTAATTTGACTAATGCTGTGTTAATTTGACTAACGCTCTGTTAATTTGACTAATGATGTGTTAATTTGAATAATGATGTGTTAATTTGACTAACACTGTGTTAATTTGACTAATGATGTGTTAATTTGACTAATGCTGTGTTAATTTGACTAATGCTGTGTTAATTTGACTAATGATGTGTTAATTTGACTAATGCTGTGTTAATTTGACTAATGATGTGTTAATTTGACTAATGCTGTGTTAATTTGACTAACGCTCTGTTAATTTGACTAATGATGTGTTAATTTGAATAATGATGTGTTAATTTGACTAACACTGTGTTAATTTGACTAATGATGTGTTAATTTGACTAACACACTCCATTCTATGTCATTCCTCTCTATCTAGTCCTTCTTCCTTTTCTTTCATGAATTAATATATTGTTTTTCCTACCTTTCCCCCTTTCCTCTGTCTCCCCTTATCTACCCCCTCCTCCTCTATCTCCCCCTATCTACCCCCTCCTCCTCTGTCTCCCCCTATCTCCTCGCGCCTCCTCTATCTCCCCCTATCTACCCCCTCCTCCTCTGTCTCCCCCTATCTCCCCCTATCTCCCCCTCCTCCGTTATCTCCCCCTGTAGAGCACCTTTAAGTTTAAGTCGGAGAGTGACATCCACCTGGCAGAGCACCATAAGCAGGTAGGCAGGTTATTGAGGAAAAGTGGGACATACTGTGACTGTGTGGTTCTCTTCCCGAGCTACCTTGAAGGGGAAACTGTGATATGTTCTACTTCCCCGGAGTCAGATGACCTCGTTGATATCATTTCGGGGGGGGGGGGTTGCATGCAGTATGAAGGAAGTTAGAGGTAGTTTCATGAACCAATGCTAACTAGCGTTAGCTCAATGACTAGAAGTCTACGGGTATGCTAGCATTAAAAATGGTATCTGACTCTGGGTAAGTATAAAAACATCTTAATTTCCATAATCTTGCTGTATCCCTTTAAGATGAATGAACTGACTGTTAGTCCCTCTGGATAAGAGAGTTTTCTAAATGACTGTGTACTGTAATGTACTGCAGGTCCTGTATGATGGGAAGCTAGCCAGCTCCATCTCTTTCACCTACAACGCCAAGGCCACAGACGCACAGCTCTGTCTGGAGTCTTCACCCAGGGAGAACGCATCCAACTTCGTACACTCCCCACATGCACTCATGCTGCAGGTCAGTGGGGGGGTTGAGGGAGGGGGGGGGGGCGGTGTGGGGTTGAGGGAGGGTGGGGTGTGTGTGTGTGTGTGTGTGTGTGTGTGTCCCTGACTTTAATCTGTGTGTTCATGGTATGTGTTCTCTCCTGTAGGCTATGAAGGTCATATCGACCCATTTTACAGGGCGTGTGTGTGTGTGTGTGTGTGTGTGTGTGTGTGTGTGTGTGTGTGTGTGTGTGTGTGTGTGTGTGTGTGTGTGTGTGTGTGT
The DNA here is from genome assembly GCF_045679555.1 of Salvelinus alpinus. Lineage (NCBI taxonomy): Eukaryota > Metazoa > Chordata > Actinopteri > Salmoniformes > Salmonidae > Salvelinus > Salvelinus alpinus. Next base: position 54,451,465 of record NC_092098.1, read on the forward strand.
CCTAACAGTGTGTTCTCTCCTGTAGGATGTGAAGGCCATAGTGACCCACTCCATCCACAGTGCCATCCACTCTATAGGAGGGATACAGGTCCTCTTCCCTCTCTTCTCACAACTGGACTACAGACAACTCAACGACAGCTCTGTGGACACCACCGTGTGGTGAGTAGGAGGGAGGGAGGGAGGGAGGGAGGGAGGGAGGGAGGGAGGGAGACAGACAAGACACAAAGAGAGAGAGAGTGACAGCGAGACAGAGAGAGGGAGAGAGACAGAGAGGCAGAGAGACAGAGAGGGGGACAGACGAGAGAGAGAGAGAGACAGAGAGGGAGAGAGACAGAGAGCGAGAGAGAGAGAGACAGAGAGGGAGAGAGACAGAGAGAGAGAGAGAGAGAGAGACAGAGAGAGAGAGAGAGAGAGAGAGAGAGAGAGAGAGAGAGACAGAGAGAGAGAGAGAGAGAGAGAGAGAGACAGAGAGAGAGAGAGACAGAGAGAGAGAGTCAGAGAGAGAGAGAGAGAGAGAGAGAGAGAGAGAGAGAGTGAGAGAGAGAGAGAGAGAGAGAGAGAGAGAGAGAGAGAGAGAGAGAGAGAGAGAGAGAGAGAGAGAGAGAGAGAGAGAGAGAGAGAGAGAGAGAGAGAGAGATCTGTGGACACCACCGTGTGGTGAGAATGAGGGATGGGGAACAAAAGAGAGAAAGATCCCTCATTCTATCTCTCACTCTCTCACTCAATTCAAATCAATTCAATTGACTTTATTGACATGGCAAGTTCATTATTACTTACATTGTCAAACTATACATATCAAAAAATATAATATATATGTATATATAGTACTAATATCACTATATACTGTTACAGTACTACTATATACCGTTACAGTACTACTATAACTATATACTGTTACAGTACTACTATAACTATACACTGTTACATTACTACTATAACTATATACTGTTACAGTACTACTATACACTGTTACAGTACTACTATAACTATATACTGTTACAGTACTACTATAACTATATACTGTTACAGTACTACTATAACTATATACTGTTACAGTACTACTATAACTATATACTGTTACAATACTACTATAACTATATACTGTTACAATACTACTATAACCATATACTGTTACAGTACTACTATAACTATACACTGTTACATTACTACTATAACTATATACTGTTACAATACTACTATAACCATATACTGTTACAGTACTACTATAACTATACACTGTTACATTACTACTATAACTATATACTGTTACAGTACTACTATACACTGTTACAGTACTACTATAACTATATACTGTTACAGTACTACTATAACTATATACTGTTACAGTACTACTATAACTATATACTGTTACAATACTACTATAACTATATACTGTTACAATACTACTATAACTATATACTGTTACAGTACTACTATAACTATACACTGTTACATTACTACTATAACTATATACTGTTACAGTACTACTATAACTATATACTGTTACAGTACTACTATAACTATATACTGTTACAGTACTACAATATACATGAATGGCCTGCTGCACTGAGGTGGCACAGGAACACAAAACTGTGTCATCTGTATAGAGATGAATTTTAGAGGTACTAACAGTGTTTCCTATGTCATTAATATACAACGTGAACAATAATGGACCCAAAATAGAACCCTGAGGAACACCTTTTTGAATCTCAAGAAGTTCATATTTAACCTGTCAATATGGCCTGAGTTCTGTCACTAAGATAATTCTGATTTAACCCCATCTATCAATATGGCCTGAGTTCTGTCACTAAGATAATTCTGATTTAACCCCGTCTATCAAGATGGCCTGAGTTCTGTCACTAAGATAATTCTGATTTAACCCCGTCTATCAAGATGGCCTGAGTTCTGTCACTGAGATAATTCTGAAACCATTAACAGGCTGTATGCCCCAGGCCGACTCTTGATAACTTCTTCAGCAAAACTGAATGATCAACAGTGTCGAACGCCTTTGACAGGTCAATGAACAAGGCAGCACAGCTCTTTATAGCATCCAAGACACAGTACTATAACTCTATAATTCTACTATCAGAGAAGAGTTAGTTAATATGACTCCATTCTACTATCAGAGAAGAGTTAGTTAATATGACTCCATTCTACTATCAGAGAGGAGTTAGTTAATATGACTCCATTCTACTATCAGTGAGGAGTTAGTTAATATGACTCCATTCTACTATCAGAGAGGAGTTAGTTACTATGACTCCATTCTACTATCAGAGAGGAGTTAGTTAATATGACTCCATTCTACTATCAGAGAGGAGTTAGTTACTATGACTCCATTCTACTATCAGAGAGGAGTTAGTTACTATGACTCCATTCTACTATCAGAGAGGAGTTAGTGTACTATGACTCCATTCTACTATCAGAGAGGAGTTAGTTAATATGACTCCATTCTACTATCAGAGAGGAGTTAGTTAATATGACTCCATTCTACTATCAGAGAGGAGTTAGTTAATATGACTCCATTCTACTATCAGAGAGGAGTTAGTTAATATGACTCCATTCTACTATCAGAGAGGAGTTAGTTAATATGACTCCATTCTACTATCAGAGAGGAGTTAGTTAATATGACTCCATTCTACTATCAGTGAGGAGTTAGTTAATATGACTCCATTCTACTATCAGAGAGGAGTTAGTTACTATGACTCCATTCTACTATCAGAGAGGAGTTAGTTAATATGACTCCATTCTACTATCAGAGAGGAGTTAGTTACTATGACTCCATTCTACTATCAGAGAGGAGTTAGTTACTATGACTCCATTCTACTATCAGAGAGGAGTTAGTTACTATGACTCCATTCTACTATCAGAGAGGAGTTAGTTAATATGACTCCATTCTACTATCAGAGAGGAGTTAGTTAATATGACTCCATTCTACTATCAGAGAGGAGTTAGTTAATATGACTCCATTCTACTATCAGAGAAGAGTTAGTTAATATGACTCCATTCTACTATCAGAGAGGAGTTAGTTAATATGACTCCATTCTACTATCAGAGAGGAGTTAGTTACTATGACTACATTCTACTATCAGAGAGGAGTTAGTTACTATGACTACATTCTACTATCAGAGAGGAGTTAGTTAATGACTCCATTCTACTATCAGAGAGGAGTTAGTTAATATGACTCCATTCTACTATCAGAGAGGAGTTAGTTAATATGACTCCATTCTACTATCAGAGAGGAGTTAGTTAATGACTCCATTCTACTATCAGAGAGGAGTTAGTTAATATGACTCCATTCTACTATCAGAGAAGAGTTAGTTAATATGACTCCATTCTACTATCAGAGAGGAGTTAGTTAATATGACTCCATTCTACTATCAGAGAGGAGTTAGTTACTATGACTCCATTCTACTATCAGAGAGGAGTTAGTTAATATGACTCCATTCTACTATCAGAGAGGAGTTAGTTAATATGACTCCATTCTACTATCAGAGAGGAGTTAGTTACTATGACTCCATTCTACTATCAGAGAGGAGTTAGTTAATATGACTCCATTCTACTATCAGAGAGGAGTTAGTTACTATGACTCCATTCTACTATCAGAGAGGAGTTAGTTAATATGACTCCATTCTACTATCAGAGAGGAGTTAGTTACTATGACTCCATTCTACTATCAGAGAGGAGTTAGTTACTATGACTCCATTCTACTATCAGAGAGGAGTTAGTTAATATGACTCCATTCTACTATCAGAGAGGAGTTAGTTAATATGACTCCATTCTACTATCAGAGAGGAGTTAGTTAATATGACTCCATTCTACTATCAGAGAGGAGTTAGTTAATATGACTCCATTCTACTATCAGAGAGGAGTTAGTTAATATGACTCCATTCTACTATCAGAGAGGAGTTAGTTAATATGACTCCATTCTACTATCAGAGAGGAGTTAGTTAATATGACTCCATTCTACTATCAGAGAGGAGTTAGTTACTATGACTCCATTCTACTATCAGAGAGGAGTTAGTTACTATGACTCCATTCTACTATCAGAGAGGAGTTAGTTACTATGACTCCATTCTACTATCAGAGAGGAGTTAGTTAATATGACTCCATTCTACTATCAGAGAGGAGTTAGTTAATATGACTCCATTCTACTATCAGAGAGGAGTTAGTTAATATGACTCCATTCTCAGCCTACAGTATATCAGTGATTGATAGCAGACACTCTTATCCAGAGCAACTTACAGTAGATATTAGGGTTAAGTGTCTTGAACAAGGGCACATAGACAGATTCTTCACCTAGTCGGCTCAGGGATTCAAACCAGCAACCTTTCTGTTAGTGGCTCAACACTCCTAACCTCTAGGCTTTCTGCCACCCACATATTGGTGATCCGTGATTGGTGATTCATGATTGGTGATTCATGATTGGTGATTCGTGATTGGTGCTTCGTGATTGGTGCTTCGTGATTGGTGCTTCGTGATTGGTGATTCATGGTTGGTGATTCATGATTGGTGCTTCGTGATTGGTTATTCATGATTGGTGATTCATGATTGGTTCTTCAGATTCACTTAATAAATATTTGCTATCATCTACATAACATACTGTATGTATTTACAGATAATGTGTTTTTGCGTGCATGTGTGTGTGTTCTCTATGTTAAATTGTGTGTGTGTGTGTGTGTGTGTGTGTGTGTGTGTGTGTGTGTGTGTGTGTGTGTGTGTGTGTGTTCTCCATTTTAAATTGTGTGTGTGTGTGTGTGTGTGTGTGTTCTCCATGTTAAATTGTGTGTGTGTGTGTTCTCCATGTTAAATTGTGTGTGTGTGTGTGTGTGTCTGTGTGTGTTCTCCATGTTAAATTGTGTGTGTGTGTGTGTTCTCCATGTTAAATTGTGTGTGTGTGTGTGTGTGTATGTTTGTGTGTGTTCTCCATGTTAAATTGTGTGCGTGTGTGTGTGTGTGTGTGTGTTTCTGTGTTGTGTTGCAGTGCCACCCTCCTGGCCTTCCTGGTTGAGCTGCTGAAGAGCTCTGTGGCCATGCAGGAGCAGATGCTGGGGGGGAAAGGATTCCTGGTGATCGGGTACCTGCTGGAGAAGGTACATGTTCGCTCACAATACGATTGATTGACTGATTCTCTCCCTCTTCTCTCTCTCTCTCTCTAGTCGTTCAGGATCCACATCACCAGAGCTGTGTTAGATCAGTCCGTATGAATGATTGATTGACAGGTTGACTCTCTCTCTCTCTCCAGTCGTCCAGGATCCACATCACCAGAGCTGTGTTAGATCAGTCTTGATGAATGATTGATTGACAGGTTGACTCTCTCTCTCTCTCTCTCTCTAGTCGTCCAGGGTCCACATCACCCGAGCTGTGCTGGAACAGTTCCTGTCCTTTGCTAAGTACCTGGACGGGTTAACCCACGGAGCGCCGCTACTCAAACAGCTGTGTGACCACGTCCTCTTCAACGCTGCCATCTGGATACACACACCCGCCAAGGTAGGGACTGAGAGTGTGTGTGTGTGTGTGTGTGTGTGTGTGTGTGTCCTGATCGACAGTACCGTCTGGATACACACACCCCAGCACAGCCTGGCCCGTATTGTTCTGCCCAGATCCTATAATCTTTCTCCAGAGGAGGCTGGTTCTCCACAGCAACTGGAAGGGACATTTTTTGTGAGAAAGTCAAGGAATATAAAAAGTGTGTATAATTAGAGGGGTAGAAGATGAGAAGAACGGGGGAAGACAGAGGAGATGGGAGGGAGAGAGAGGAGATGGGAGGGAGAGAGAGGAGATGGGAGGGAGAGAGAGGAGATGGGAGGGAGAGAGAGGAGATGGGAGAGAGAGAGGGAGGAGATGGAAGAGAGAGAGGAGATGGAAGAGAGAGAGAGAGGAGATGGAAGAGAGAGAGAGGAGATGGAAGAGAGAGAGGAGATGGAAGAGAGAGAGAGAGGAGATGAAGAGGGAGAGAGAGGAGATGGAAGAGAGAGAGAGAGAGGAGATGGCAGAGAGAGAGGAGATGGAAGAGAGAGAGAGAGGAGATGGAAGAGAGAGAGAGAGGAGATGGAAGAGAGAGAGAGGAGATGAAGAGAGAGAGAGGAGATGGAAGAGAGAGAGAGAGGAGATGGAAGAGAGAGAGAGGAGATGGAAGGGAGAGAGAGGAGATGGAAGAGAGAGAGAGGAGATGGAAGAGAGAGAGAGAGGAGATGGAAGAGAGAGAGAGAGGAGATGGAAGAGAGAGAGAGGAGATGGAAGAGAGAGAGAGAGATGAGAGGAGATGGAAGAGAGAGAGAGAGAGGAGATGGAAGAGAGAGAGAGAAGATGGGAGAGAGAGAGGGAGGAGATGAGAGGAGATGGAAGAGAGAGAGAGAGAGGAGATGGAAGAGAGAGAGGAGATGGAAGAGAGAGAGAGGAGATGGAAGAGAGAGAGAGGAGATGGAAGAGAGAGAGAGAGGAGATGAAGAGGGAGAGAGAGGAGATGGAAGAGAGAGAGAGAGAGGAGATGGCAGAGAGAGAGGAGATGGAAGAGAGAGAGAGAGGAGATGGAAGAGAGAGAGAGAGGAGATGGAAGAGAGAGAGAGGAGATGAAGAGAGAGAGAGGAGATGGAAGAGAGAGAGAGAGGAGATGGAAGAGAGAGAGAGGAGATGGAAGAGAGAGAGAGAGAGGAGATGGAAGAGAGAGAGAGGAGATGGAAGAGAGAGAGGGAGGAGATGAGAGGAGATGGAAGAGAGAGAGAGAGAGGAGATGGCAGAGAGAGAGGAGATGGAAGAGAGAGAGAGAGAAGATGGAAGAGAGAGAGAGGAGATGGAAGAGAAGATGGAAGAGAGAGAGAGAGGAGATGGAAGAGAGAGAGAGGAGATGAAGAGAGAGAGAGGAGATGGAAGAGAGAGAGAGAGGAGATGGAAGAGAGAGAGAGAGGAGATGGAAGAGAGAGAGAGGAGATGGAAGAGAGAGAGAGAGGAGATGGAAGAGAGAGAGAGAAGATGGGAGAGAGAGAGGGAGGAGATGAGAGGAGATGGAAGAGAGAGAGAGAGAGGAGATGGAAGAGAGAGAGGAGATGGAAGAGAGAGAGAGGAGATGGAAGAGAGAGAGAGGAGATGGAAGAGAGAGAGAGAGGAGATGAAGAGGGAGAGAGAGGAGATGGAAGAGAGAGAGAGAGAGGAGATGGCAGAGAGAGAGGAGATGGAAGAGAGAGAGAGAGGAGATGGAAGAGAGAGAGAGAGGAGATGGAAGAGAGAGAGAGGAGATGAAGAGAGAGAGAGGAGATGGAAGAGAGAGAGAGAGGAGATGGAAGAGAGAGAGAGGAGATGGAAGAGAGAGAGAGAGAGGAGATGGAAGAGAGAGAGAGGAGATGGAAGAGAGAGAGGGAGGAGATGAGAGGAGATGGAAGAGAGAGAGAGAGAGGAGATGGCAGAGAGAGAGGAGATGGAAGAGAGAGAGAGAGAAGATGGAAGAGAGAGAGAGGAGATGGAAGAGAGAGGGAGAGGAGATGGAAGAGAGAGAGAGGAGATGGAAGAGAAGATGGAAGAGAGAGAGAGAGGAGATGGAAGAGAGAGAGAGGAGATGAAGAGAGAGAGAGGAGATGGAAGAGAGAGAGAGAGAAGATGGAAGAGAGAGAGAGAGGAGATGGAAGAGAGAGAGAGGAGATGAAGAGAGAGAGAGGAGATGGGAGAGAGAGAGGGAGGAGATGAGAGGAGATGGAAGAGAGAGAGAGAGAGGAGATGGCAGAGAGAGAGGAGATGGAAGAGAGAGAGAGAGAAGATGGAAGAGAGAGAGGAGATGGAAGAGAGAGAGAGAGGAGATGGAAGAGAGAGAGAGGAGATGGAAGAGAGAGAGAGGAGATGGAAGAGAGAGAGAGGAGATATAAGAGAGAGAGAGAGAGGAGATGGAAGAGAGAGAGAGAAGATGGAAGAGAGAGAGAGGAGATGGAAGAGAGAGAGAGGAGATATAAGAGAGAGAGAGAGAGGAGATGGAAGAGAGAGAGAGAGAAGATGGAAGAGAGAGAGAGAGGAGATGGAAGAGAGAGAGAGGAGATGGAAGAGAGAGAGAGGAGATGGAAGAGAGAGAGAGGAGATGGAAGAGAGAGAGAGGAGATGGAAGAGAGAGAGAGGATATGGAAGAGAGAGAGAGGAGATGGAAGAGAGAGAGAGAGGAGATGGAAGAGAGAGAGAGAGGAGATGGAAGAGAGAGAGAGGAGATGGAAGAGAGAGAGAGGAGGGGGGAAAGAGAGAGAGGATGGATTTGATTTGAGCTAATGTCAGTTCTGAATTAGCTGTTGCACTAGTGGGTATAGTGCCAATCCAGTGTGTTCCACTACCACTTTGCTAGGGACACCTCGTTAAGAGATACCTCATTAAGGGGATCCATCTCATTAAAGCTATTTCTAATCACTGGGTGGTAAGCTCAGAGCTGAATAGTGGCAGTGTGTGTGAGGGGGCGAAGGATGTGGGAGTGGAAGAAAGTTGTGTGTGAGAGAGACAGAGAGAGAGCGAGAGAGACGTGGGTCAGAATGAGCGAGGAATAAAACGTTTTTTTTAAATGTCTGAACTTAGATGTTGTTTGTGCAAAAACTCCTCAGATGAGGCTAGTTGGTGCCTGAGGTGGTAAAACAAAAAACAAACATTAGATATGGTATTAGAGATGGCAGACCGATAGTTATGTAGAGAAGAACAGGACCAAAACGTAGGTATTAATGAAGCAGGAGCTTGCCGACACCTGTCGCAAACAGGGTGGACATCAGGATAGATCATTAGAGCGAACCTGAGTGTAGTCCAGTGAGCGGTTTAGGATTTAGGATCAAATAGAAGAGGGGACACGGTTTACAGAATATCTTCCCGTGTGTCGTCAGTAAACTCATCACCTAGATCCTGTTCCCATAAACGTTTTAATAGCTTGTGAATGAAGGACTGTGAAGAGAGTCAATTTGATCATAACTATAAGAAATAAAACCTTTTACAGTTGGGGATGGTGGGATTAATGCCTCGGGCCCACAGGAAGACTGGGGAATTGATTAATGCATCAGGCCCACAGGAAGACTGGGGAATTGATTCATGCATCAGGCCCAAAGGAAGACTGGGGAATTGATTAATGAATCAGGCCCACAGGAAGACTGGGGAATTGATTAATGCATCTGTGGGAGGGCCGACAGGAAGAGTTGAGAGGTCATGTCACGGACAAAGATGCTCACGTGTAAATATCTTAAGGAATGACTATTCGGAAAGGTGGAATTTAGCTGAGATGTTGGCACGATGCAAACCTTCACTTCTTCCACATTTTGTTTTGTTACAGCTTTATTCTAAAATGTATTAAGTAGTTGTTTTCCCTCATTTACCTTTGGCAGCGATTACAGCCTCAAGTCTTCTTTGGTATGACGCTACAAGCTTGGCACACCTGTATTTGGGGAGTTTCTCCCATTCTTCTCTGCAGATCCTCTCAAGCTCTGTCAAGTTGGATGAGGAGCGTCGCTGGACAGCTATTTTCAGGTCCCTCCAGAGATGTTCGATTGGGTTCAAGTTCGAGCTCTGGCTGGGCCACGCAAGGACATTCAGAGACTAGTCTTGAAGCCACTCCTGCTTTGTATTGGCAGCGTGTTTAGGGTCGTTGTCCTGTTGGAAAGTGAACCTTCGCCCCAGTCTGAGGTCCTGAGCACTCTAGAGCAGGTTTTCGTCAAGGATCTCTCTGTACTTTGCTCCGTTCATCTTTCCCTCGATCCTGAAGACAGGAGAGGTTTGTAGAGGACAGGAGAGGAGGGTAGAGGACAGGAGAGGAGGGTAGAGGACAGGAGAGGAGGGTTGAGGACAGGAGAGGATGGTAGAGGACAGGAGAGGATGGTAGAGGACAGGAGAGGAGGGTTGAGGACAGGAGAGGAGGGTAGAGGACAGGAGAGGAGGGTAGAGGACAGGAGAGGAGGGTAGAGGACAGGAGAGGAGGGTTGAGGACAGGAGAGGAGGGTTGAGGACAGGAGAGGAGGGTAGAGGACAGGAGAGGAGGGTTGAGGACAGGAGAGGAGGGTTGAGGACAGGAGATTATGGTAGAGGACAGGAGAGGATGTTAGAGGACAGGAGAGGAGGGTAGAGGACAGGAGAGGAGGGTTGAGGACAGGACAGGAGAGGAGGGTAGAGGACAGGAGAGGAGGGTAGAGGACAGGAGAGGAGGGTAGAGGACAGGAGAGGATGGTAGAGGACAGGAGAGGAGGATTGAGGACAGGACAGGAGAGGAGGGTAGAGGACAGGAGAGGAGGATAGAGGACAGGAGAGGATGGTAGAGGACAGGAGAGGTTTGTAGAGGACAGGAGAGGAGGGTAGAGGACAGGAGAGGAGGGTTGAGGACAGGAGAGGAGGGTTGAGGACAGGAGAGGATGGTAGAGGACAGGAGAGGATGGTAGAGGACAGGAGAGGTTTGTAGAGGACAGGATAGGAGGGTTGAGGACAGGAGAGGAGGGTTGAGGACAGGAGAGGATGGTAGAGGACAGGAGAGGTTTGTAGAGGACATATTTTTATTTTATTTTTTTTTCACCTTTATTTAACCAGGTAGGCTAGTTGAGAACAAGTTCTCATTTGCAACTGCGACCTGGCCAAGATAAAGCTAGAGAGGACATGAGAGGACATGAGAGGATGGTAGAGGACAGGAGTGGATGGTAGAGGACAGGAGAGGATGGTAGAGGACAGGAGAGGAGGGTAGAGGACATGAGAGGAGGGTAGAGGACAGGAGAGGAGGGTAGAGGACAGGAGAGGATGGTAGAGGACAGGAGAGGATGGTAGAGGACGGGAGAGGAGGGTAGAGGACATGAGAGGAGGGTAGAGGACAGGAGAGGAGGGTAGAGGACAGGAGAGGATGGTAGAGGACAGGAGAGGATGGTA
>NC_092098.1:54467309-54472309 GCF_045679555.1 Salvelinus alpinus
TTGCTCCCAGACAGGCTAAACAACTTTTTTGCCCGCTTTGAGGACAATACAGTGCCACTGACACGGCCCCCTACCAAAACCTGCGGGCTCTCCTTCACTGCAGCCGAGGTGAGTAAAACATTTAAACGTGTTAACCCTCGCAAGGCTGCAGGCCCAGACGGCATTCCCAGCCGCGTCCTCAGAGCATGCGCAGACCAGCTGGCTGGTGTGTTTACGGACATATTCAATCAATCCTTATCCCAGTCTGCTGTTCCCACATGCTTCAAGAGGGCCACCATTGTTCCTGTTCCCAAGAAAGCTAAGGTAACTGAGCTAAACGACTACCGCCCCGTAGCACTCACTTCCGTCATCATGAAGTGCTTTGAGAGACTAGTCAAGGACCATATCACCTCCACCCTACCGGACACCCTAGACCCACTCCAATTTGCTTACCGACCCAATAGGTCCACAGACGACGCAATCGCAACCACACTGCACACTGCCCTAACCCATCTGGACAAGAGGAATACCCATGTGAGAATGCTGTTCATCGATTACAGCTCAGCATTTAACACCATAGTACCCTCCAAACTCGTCATCAAGCTCGAGACCCTGGGTCTCGACCCCGCCCTGTGCAACTGGGTCCTGGACTTCCTGACGGGCCGCCCCCAGGTGGTGAGGGTAGGTAACAACATCTCCACCCCGCTGATCCTCAACACTGGGGCCCCACAAGGGTGCGTTCTGAGCCCTCTCCTGTACTCCCTGTTCACCCACGACTGCGTGGCCATGCACGCCTCCAACTCAATCATCAAGTTTGCGGATGACACTACAGTGGTAGGCTTGATCACCAACAACGACGAGACGGCCTACAGGGAGGAGGTGAGGGCCCTCGGAGTGTGGTGTCAGGAAAATAACCTCATACTCAACGTCAACAAAACAAAGGAGATGATTGTGGACTTCAGGAAACAGCAGAGGGAGCACCCCCCTATCCACATCGACGGGTCAGTAGTGGAGAAGGTGGAAAGTTTTAAGTTCCTCGGTGTACACATCACGGACAAACTGAACTGGTCCACCCACACAGACAGCGTTGTGAAGAAGGCGCAGCAGCGCCTCTTCAACCTCAGGAGGCTGAAGAAATTCGGCTTGTCACCAAAAGCACTCACAAACTTCTACAGATGCACAATCGAGAGCATCCTGTCGGGCTGTATCACCGCCTGGTACGGCAACTGCTCCGCCCACAACCGTAAGGCTCTCCAGAGGGTAGTGAGGTCTGCAGAACGCATCACCAGGGGCAAACTACCTGCCCTCCAGGACACCTACACCACCCGATGTCACAGGAAGGCCATAAAGATCATCAAGGACAACAACCACCCAAGCCACTGCCTGTTCACCCCGCTATCATCCAGAAGGCGAGGTCAGTACAGGTGCATCAAAGCAGGGACCGAGAGACTGAAAAACAGCTTCTATCTCAAGGCCATCAGACTGTTAAACAGCCACCACTAACATTTAGCGGCCGCTGCCAACATACTGACTCAACTCCAGCCACTTTAAAAATGGGAATTGATGGAAATTATGTAAAAATGTACCACTAGCCACTTTAAGCAATGCCACTTAATACAATGTTTACATACCCTACATTACCCATCTCATATGTATATATACTGTACTCTATATCATCTACTGCATCTTGCCATCTTTATGCAATACATGTACCACTAGCCACTTTAAACTATGCCACTTTATGTTTACATACCCTACAGTACTCATCTCATATGTATATACCGTACTCTATACCATCTACTGCATCTGCCATGCCGTTCTGTACCACCACTCATCCATATATCTTTATGTACATATTCTTTATCCCTTTACACTTGTGTGTGTGTGTAAGGTAGTAGTGTGGAATTGTTAGGTTAGATTACTGTTGGTTATTACTGCATTGTCGGAACTAGAAGCACAAGCATTTCGCTACACTCGCATTAACATCTGCTAACCATGTGTATGTGACTAATAAAATTTGATTTGATTTGATTTGATTTGATACAGTAGGTCTTACTTGCGAATACATTTGGTCTTACTTGCGAATACAGTTGGTCTTTCTTGCGAATACAGTAGGTCTTTCTTGTGAATACAGTAGGACTTGTGAATACAGTAGGTATTATTTGTGAATACAGTAGAGTAGGTCTTACTTGCAAATACAGTAGGTCTTACTTGCAAATACAGTAGGTCTTACTTGCAAATACAGTAGGTCTTACTTGCAAATACAGTATGTCTTACTTGCGAATACTACAGTAGGTATTACTTGTGAATACAGTACGTCTTATTTGTGTTGCGCCTTCTTCACCACACTGTCTGTTCCACCTTCTCCACTTCTGTCCCGTCGATGTGGATAGGGGGGTGCTCCCTCTGCTGTTTCCTGAAGTCCACGATCATCTCCTTTGTTTTGTTGACGTTGAGTGAGAGGTTATTTTCCTGACACCACACTCCGAGTACCCTTACCTCCTACCTACAGGCCGTCTCATTGTTGTTGGTAATCAAGCCCACTACTGTAGTGTCGTCTGCAAACTTGATGATTGAGTTGGAGGCGTGCATGGCCACGCTGTCATGGGTGAACAGAGAGTACAGGAGGGGGCTGAGCACGCACCCTTGTGGGGCCCCAGTGTTGAAGGTCAGCGAAGTGGAGATGTTGTTTCCTAACTTCACCACCTGGGGCGTCCCGTCAGAAAGTCCAGGATCCAATTGCACAGGGCGGGGTTGAGACCCAGGGCCTCCAGCTTGATGATGAGCTTGGAAGGTACTATGGTGTTGAATGCTGAGCTGTAGTCAATGAACACCATTCTTACATAGGTATTCCTCTTGTCCAGATGGGTTAGGGCAGTGTGCAGTGTGATGACGATTGCGTCATCTGTGGACCTGTTGGGGTGGTATGCAAACTGAAGTGGGTCTAGGGTGTCAGGTAAGGTGGAGGTGATATGATCCTTGACTAGCCTCTCCAAGCACTTCATGATGACAGAAGCGAGTGCTACGGGGCAGTAATCAGGAACTATGGTGGCCATCTTGAAGCATGTCCGTAAACACACCAGCCAGCTAGTCTGCGCATGCTCTGAGGACGCGGCTAGGGGATGCCGTCTGGGCCAGTAGCCTTGCGAGGGTTAACAAGTTAAAATGTTTTACTCACGTCAGCCACTGAGACGGAGAGGGGGGTGACGCAGTCTTTGTTAGCAAGCCGTGACGGTTGCACTGTATTATCCTCAAAGTGGTTAAAGAAGGTGTTTAGTTTGTCTGGAAGTGTGACGTCGGTATCCGTGACGGGGCTGGTTCGTGACGGGGCCGTGACGGGGCTGGTTCCTGCCACATATGTCTCTTATCTGAACCGTTGAATTACGACTCCACTTTGTCCCTGTACCGGTATTTCACTTGTTTGATTGCTTTGCGGAGGGAATAACTACACTTTTTATATTCAGCCATTTTTCCAGACCTCTTTCCATGGTTAAATGTGGTGGATCGCGCTTTCAGTTTGGTGTGAATGCCGCCATCCATCCACTGTTTCTGGTTAGGGAAGGTTTTAATAGTCACAGTGGGTACAACATCTCCAATGCACTTCCTTATAAACTCACTAACCGAATCAGCTTATAGATCGATGTTGTTCTCTGAGGCTGACCGGAACACATCCCAGTCCACGTGATCAAAACAAGTGTGGCTTCCGACTGGTCAGTCCAGTGTTGAATGGGTCTCGTCACTGGTACATCCTGTTTGAGTTTCTTGCCAGTAAGACAGAATGAGCAAGATGGCGTCATGGTCGAATTTGCCCAAGGGAGGGTGGGGGAGGGCTTTGTGTGCATCGCGGAAGTTAGAGTAGCAGTAGTCGAGAGTATTACTGCTGCGCGTCGTGCAATCAATATGCTGATAGAATTTAGGTAGCCTTGTTTTCAAATTTGATTTGTTAAAATCCCCCAGCTACATTTAATGCAACCTCAGGATATATAGTTTCCAGTTTACTTCCAGTGAAGTTCCTGGACTCTTGGTGTCTGCTTGAGGGGAATGTACACAGCTGTGGTTATAACTGATGAGAATTCTCTTGGGAGGTAATATGGCCGGCATATGATTGTAAGGAATTCTAGGTTGGGTGAGCAGAAGGACTTGAGTTCCTGTATGTTGTTATGGTTACACCATGAGTCGTTAATCATAAAGCATACATCCCCACCCTTCCTCTTCCCAGAGAGGTGTTTATCTCTGACGGCGTGATGAAGCCCGGTGGCTGGACCGATTCCGACAACATATCCCGAGAAAGCCATGTTTCCGTGAAACAGAGAATGTTACAATCTCTGAGGTCTCTCTGAAAGGCAACCCTTGCTCGATTTTCGTATACCTTGTTGTCAAGAGACGTTGGCGAGTAGTTTACTTGGGAGCGGTGGGCGATGTGCCCGTCTACGGAGCCTGACCAGAAGACCGCTCCGTCAGCCCTTCTGCGGCGCCGTTGTTTTGGGTCGCCTACTGGGATCCGATCCATTGTCCTGGGTGGTGGTTTGAACAGAGGATCCGCTTTGGGAAAGTTGTATTCCTGGTCTTAATGTTGGTCAGTTGACGTTGCTCTTATATCCAATAGTTCCTCCCGGCTGTATGTAATAACACTTCAGATTTCCTGGGCTAACAATGTAAGAAATAATACATTTAAAAAAAATGAAATACTGCATAGTTTACCAAGAACGCGAAGCGATGCGACCATCTCTGTCGGCGCCATTTTTCTGTACATTTAACACTGTGACGATGACTGGATCTACCTATAACATGTTATCAATGATGTAAGATGTTATCATTGACCTTTCCGATACGTAGCTCTGTTCCTAAGCACCCTAAAGCCCTGTGATGAAGACTAATCACACCTTTCTATATGTCAAATCAAATCAAATCAAGATGAAGGCATCATCTTTTTATGTCACTCCTCCTTTCCAATCCTCTCTCCTCCTCTCCTCTCCTCTCCTCTCCTCTCCTCTCCTCTCCTCTCCTCTCCTCTCCTCTCC
>NC_092098.1:54479809-54484809 GCF_045679555.1 Salvelinus alpinus
GTAGACTACTTTATCACTGACCTCAACCCAGAGTCTCTCAGAGCGTTCACAGTCAGCCCACTGACACCCCTATCAGACCACAGCAAAATCACAGTCTAAATGAACTGAACAATAATCAATCATGAGGCATCAAAGCCAAAGGAACTGAGTAACATTAAGAAATGCTACAGGTGGAAGGAATGTAGTTTGGAAACCTACCAAAAAACTATTAGGCAACAACAAATTCAATCCCTTTTAGACAACTTCCTGGACAAGACGTTCCACTGTAATAGTGAAGGTGTAAACTTGGCAGTAGAAAACCTAAACAGTATATTTGACCTCTCAGCTTCCCTATCAAATCTAAAAATGTCAAATAATAAACTGAGAAAAATGAACAACAATGGCAAATGGTTTGATGAAGAATGCAAAAATCTAAGAAAGAAATTGAGAAACCTGTCCAACCAAAAACATAGAGACCCAGAAAACCTGAGTCTACTCCTTCACTATGGTGAATCACTAAAACAATACAGAAATACACTACGGAAAAAGAAGGAACAGCACGTCAGAAATCAGCTCATTGTATTTGAAGAATCCATAGACTCTAACCACTTCTGGGAAAATTGGAAAACACTAAACAAACAACAACACGAAGAATTATCTATCCAAAATGGAGATGTATGGATAAACCACTTCTCCAATCTTTTTGGCTCTATAACAAAGAACAAACAGCAAAAACATATACATGATAAAATACAAATCTTAAAATCAACTATTAAAGACCACCAGAACCCACTGGATTCTCCAATTACCTTGAATGAACTACAGGACAAAATACAAACCCTCCAACCCAAAAAGGCCTGTGGTGTTGATGGTATCCTTAATGAAATGATGAAATATACAAACAACAAATTCCTATTGGCTATAATTTAACTCTTTAACATCATCCTCAGCTCTGGCATCTTCCCCAATACTTGGAACCAAGGACTGATCACCCCAATCCACAAAAGTGGAGTAGACAAAAGTAGACAGACGGATAGATAGGTCACCTAACATTCTCATTGACTTAGTGGCTCAAGTGTCAGTTGAGAGTCATCCACATTCCATGTATTCATTCATCCAATCTAACTCTCTCTCTCTCTGTCACCCACTATATGCTGATGTAATGATATGCTGTCACAGTCTGAATGGAGAGGAGAGGGGAGAGGAGGAGAGAGGAGAGGAGACGGAAGGAGATGGGAGAGGAGAGGAGATGGGATGGGAGAGGAGATGGGATGGGAGAGGAGAGGAGATGGGAGAGGAGAGGAGATGGGATGGGAGAGGAGATGGGATGGGAGAGGAGGAGAGATCTCTGCTGGATGTTCAGTTCTGGTGTTTTGGAGTATACGGTAGTTGTCATGTTGTTGGCTGGGTCAGTTGGTTGTTATCATGTATCACGCCCTCCATCCCCCGGTGGCCATGGTGACTGACAGCACCTCTAGCTGTCTCATGTCTTGGCCAGGCGGTGAAAAGGCCTCTGACAGAGACAGACGGGAGGTGTGTATGTGTGTGTGCGTGTGTGTGTGTAATGAGGATCTGATGAGTTCATAATTTTGCTGTATTATTTGTTACTCACTGTGACAAATATATGTGTGTGTGTGTGTGTGTGTGTCTGTGTGTCTGTGTGTCTGTGTGCGTGTGCGTGTGCGTGTGTGTGTGTGTGTGTGCATGCGTGCGCGTGTGCGTGTGTGTGTGTGTCTGTGTCTGTGTCTGTGTCTGTGTGTGCGTGTGCGTGTGCGTGTGCGTGTGCGTGTGTGTGTGTGTGTGTGTGTGCGCAGGAGGAAGGTGGAGATCATGCACACCCACAGTCTGTTCACCCTGCTGGGAGAGAGGCTGATGATCCACACCAACACCGTCAGCGTCACCACCTACAACACGCTCTACGAGGTAGGTAACACTCTCTACGAGGTAGGTAACACGCTCTACGAGGTAGGTAACACGCTCTACGAGGTAGGTAACACGCTCTAGGAGGTAGGTAACACTCTATGAGGTAACACGCTCTACGAGGTAGGTAACACGCTCTACGAGGTAGGTAACACTCTACGAGGTAACACGCTCTACGAGGTAGGTAACACACTCTACGAGGTAGGTAACACTCTACGAGGTAGGTAACACACTCTACGAGGTAGGTAACACGCTCTACGAGGTAGGTAACACGCTCTACGAGGTAACACGCTCTATGAGGTATGTGTCTTGTGTTGGTGACGTTTGATTGACACCTGTCATGTTTGATTGACACATGTCATGTTTGATTGACACCTGTCACTCTCCTCCCCTGTAGATTCTGACAGAACAGGTGTGTACCCAGGTAGTCCACAAGCCCCACCCAGAACCTGACTCCACCGTCAAGATACAGAACCCCAGTAAGTCCACTTTTCTCTACCTTCTCTCCCACTATGTGTCTGTCTGTCTGTCTGTCTGTCTGTCTGTCTGTCTGTCTGTCTGTCCGTCCGTCCGTGCGTCCGTGCGTGCGTGCGTGCGTCCGCCCGCCCGCCTGTCCGTGAATACTAGGGCTGTCCGAATATAAAATTAATGAATTGTGTTAATGCCATTAATTAATTGCGATTAATGACAATTGTAGATTTGTTTCAAATTTGGCCCTAAATAAACAGATGTCCGTTTAAAAAGTAGTGCATTGATCTATAGGCTATAGAGCTGTTAGCTGTTAGCTGTTAACATGAGAGAGATGTTAGCTGTTAGCTGTTAACATGAGAGAGCTGTTAGCTGTTAGCTGTTAACATGAGAGAGATGTTAGCTGTTAGCTGTTAACATGAGAGAGCTGTTAGCTGTTAACATGAGAGAGATGTTAGCTGTTAACATGAGAGATATGTTAGCTGTTAGCTGTTAACATGAGAGAGATGTTAGCTGTTAACATATGAGAGCTGTTAGCTGTTAACATGAGAGAGCTGTTAGCTGTTAGCTGTTAACATGAGAGAGATGTTAGCTGTTAACATATGAGAGCTGTTAGCTGTTAACATGAGAGAGCTGTTAGCTGTTAACATGAGAGAGCTGTTAGCTGCTAACATGAGAGAGATGTTAGCTGTTAACATGAGAGAGATGTTAGCTGTTAGCTGTTAACATGATAGAGCTGTTAGCTGTTAACATGAGAGAGATGTTAGCTGTTAACATGAGAGAGATGTTAGCTGTTAACATGAGAGAGCTGTTAGCTGTTAACATGAGAGAGCTGTTAGCTGTTAGCTGTTAACATGAGAGATATGCTAGCTGTTAACATGAGAGAGCTGTTAGCTGTTAACATTAGAGAGCTGTTAGCTGTTAACATGAGAGATATGTTAGCTGTTAACATGAGAGAGATGTTAGCTGTTAACATTAGAGAGCTGTTAGCTGTTAACATGAGAGAGATGTTAGCTGTTAACATGAGAGAGATGTTAGCTGTTAGCTGTTAACATGAGAGAGAGATGTTAGCTGTTAGCTGTTAACATGAGAGAGATGTTAGCTGTTAGCTGTTAACATGAGAGAGCTGTTAGCTGTTAGCTACATTTCATCACTCTAAACTACATATTATTAGTTTTCTGTGACATAATGTCTCCTGTTTTATAGTTGAGGAAGTTGAAGCCCTTCTGACACCATGTTTATCATCTCAGTCAGATATGACTATGCTGCAGAGCACGAGCTCAGCTTCAAAATGTTAGTGATTCATTTAGTAATACCTGAGCCCTGCCAGGTAGCCTAGTTAGTGATGAATAATACCTGAGCCTTGCCAGGTAGCCTAGTTAGTGATGAATAATACCTGAGCCCTGCCAGGTAGCCTAGTTAGTGATGAATAATACCTGAGCCCTGCCAGGTAGCCTAGTTATTGATGAATAATACCTGAGCCCTGCCAGGTAGCCTAGTTAGTGATGAATAATACCTGAGCCCTGCCAGGTAGCCTAGTTAGTGATGAATAATACCTGAGCCCTGCCAGGTAGCCTAGTTAGTGATGAATAATACCTGAGCCCTGCCAGGTAGCCTAGTTAATGATGAATAATACCTGAGCCCTGCCAGGTAGCCTAGTTAGTGATGAATAATACCTGAGCCCTGCCAGGTAGCCTAGTTAGTGATGAATAATACCTGAGCCCTGCCAGGTAGCCTAGTTAGTGATGAATAATACCTGAGCCCTGCCAGGTAGCCTAGTTAGTGATGAATAATACCTGAGCCCTGCCAGGTAGCCTAGTTAGTGATGAATAATACCTGAGCCCTGCCAGGTAGCCTAGTTAGTGATGAATAATACCTGAGCCCTGCCAGGTAGCCTAGTTAGTGATGAATAATACCTGAGCCCTGCCAGGTAGCCTAGTTAGTGATGAATAATACCTGAGCCCTGCCAGGTAGCCTAGTTAGTGATGAATAATTCCTGAGCCCTGCCAGGTAGCCTAGTTAGTGATGAATAATACCTGAGCCCTGCCAGGTAGCCTAGTTAGTGATGAGTAATACCTGAGCCCTGCCAGGTAGCCTAGTTAGTGATGAATAATACCTGAGCCCTGCCAGGTAGCCTAGTTAGTGATGAATAATACCTGAGCCCTGCCAGGTAGCCTAGTTAGTGATGAATAATACCTGAGCCCTGCCAGGTAGCCTAGTTAGTGATTAATAATACCTGAGCCCTGCCAGGTAGCCTAGTTAGTGGTGAATAATACCTGAGTCCTGCCAGGTAGCCTAGTTAGTGATGAATAATACCTGAGCCCTGCCCCGTAGCCTAGTTAGTGATGAATAATACCTGAGCCCTGCCAGGTAGCCTAGTTAGTGATGAATAATACCTGAGCCCTGCCAGGTAGCCTAGTTAGTGATGAATAATACCTGAGCCCTGCCAGGTAGCCTAGTTAGTGATGAATAATACCTGAGCCCTGCCAGGTAGCCTAGTTAGTGATGAATAATACCTGAGCCCTGCCAGGTAGCCTAGTTAGTGATGAATAATACCTGAGCCCTGCCCCGTAGCCTAGTTAGTGATGAATAATACCTGAGCCCTGCCAGGTAGCCTAGTTAGTGATGAATAA
>NC_092098.1:54490592-54520496 GCF_045679555.1 Salvelinus alpinus
GTAGCTCTGAAGAGATTTTTGATGTGCCGATTCCATGGCAAAGTGTTTAGAAACTGATACACAAAACAACCCTGGATTCAAAACTTTGAGTTTTTCCATTTAAATGATGAACCGAAATTCTTTCAACCAATAGAATGTTATGTTCTGTATATGGGGGGGGGGGGATACAACCAATCAGCTTTGAATATTTACCTGCGGAAATGCAGAATCATTTGATCACTTGTTTTGGTACTGCCCATATGTACTGTAGTTAGTTTTTGGGTCGCGAATTCAGGAATAGCTGAAGAATAACATAACATTTAGTTAAAGCTATCTTTGCAAATAGCACTGCTGAGTGACTAGTAATGGTCAGTCGATCAATAATATAATGATATATTTTAGTAAATGTTTTCATCTTTCATATATAATCTGTAGAAACTATGAGAATAGAAAGGGTCAGAACTTTTGTGAAACATCACAACACCGTTGAAAGATATATTTGGCAAGTAGAAGTCAAGACTGGATGATTGGATGAGACACGATGGGAGGGGTTGAGGGTAACTGAACGGTAGGATTAATAAATAAATAAAGAGATAACTAATGTAAAATGTTTCGTATAAACTGTAAATAGAAGCCTACGTATTTTTTGTCCATTAGTTTACTCCAATTAGGGGAGGAGAGGTAGGGTTATAAAAAATACAAAAATAAGAAAAATATATATGTGGGGGATTGAAAATGATGAAAATATTGACATTGATAGAACCTACCATCTATCTGCAATGTTAAAGCTGCCCCCTAAATATATATATATTTAAAACTCCATGGTGCCCCCTCCCAGAGTGCAAAGCACCTTGGCATGACCCTGGACGACAAACAGCCTGTCGTTCTCTGCCAACGTCAGACTACTGTAGCTCGGTTCCCCGGGTTGTGCCATCAAACACCCTGCAACTTATCCAGAATGATGCATCCGGCCTGGTGTTCAACCTTCCCAAGTTCTCCCATGTCACCCCACTCCTCCTCACACTCCACTGGCTTCCAGTTGAAGTTCACATCCACTACCAGACCACGGTGCTAACCTACGGAACAGCAAGAGGAACTGCCCCTCCCTACCTTCAGGCTACGATCAAACCCTACACCCCAACCCGAGCACTCCTCTGGTCTCTTGGCCCTCCCACATCTAAAGGAAGGCAGCTCAGCCCAGGCCAAGTTCTTCTCTGTCCTGGCACCCTAATGGTGGAACCAGCTTCCCCCTGAAGCTAGAATGGCAGAGTACCTGCCCATCTTCTGAAAACATCTGAACCCCCCCCTCTTCAAACAGTATCTTAAATAATCCCACAGAACCCCCCCCCCCCCCCCCCCCCCCCCCCCAACAAACATAAAAACTCTGACTTTGCTGATACTTTATTGAGGAAACATGAACTTACTGTGGTCGTCTCAGTTAGCTATCTCAACATGAACGCCCTAACTGTAAGTCTCTCTGGATATGAGCGCCCGCTAAATGACTAACATGTAAATGTAATTAAAGGAAGTACAATTTTATTTCAATAAAATGCAATGAAATTCAAATTGTCTTATTCGTTCTACTCGTTACCATAGACATGTTTATATTGACGTAATGTATGGTTCCATACCATGTAGCATAATGATGAAACATTAGATTTTTAAAACTCATTCTCTTAAAACAATTTGAAGAATTCTAAGATCATGTTGTGGGTTGAATGCATTAGATCAAACACTGCTGTATGGAAGGGAACAATCTCATGACAAAGAAAAAAAAACTGTTTGACATTGAGTTATTATCAAAATAATATTTGAAATGGTATCTGTATTCTAAGTCCTATATCCTTTTGATAAAAGATTTGTTAAATGAATGAAACATTCATTTTTCATTTCTCAGTTGAATTAGTTTGATTTAAATTCTACTTCCTTCAAATTAAATTCAAATGATGCTTCCTGCGGGGTGTGGCCAATTAAAATGTCATTCAAATTCATTGTTTGAATTCAATTAAATTCAGAATTTTCCCTGGTGTGTGTGCGTGTGTGTATGTGCGTGTGTGCGTGCGTGCGTGCGTGCGCTAACTCTGGCTAAGACGTTATTGATTATTAGTTATTGATCATGTCTCTTCCATAGGTAACGTACGAGGCCCATAAGGAGTACCTGGCTAAGATGTACGAGGAGTACCAGCGACAGGAGGAGGAGAACATCAAGAAGGGGAGGCAAGGTTCTGTCTCCACCATCTCCGGTCTCTCGGCCACGCCCGCCCCCGTCGTCAACGGCAACCTGGAGATCCGCGAGCTGGACGACCACTCACAGACGCAGACCCCAGAAAGCGAGGCCGAGTACGGAGAGGGAGGAGGAGTGGATTCCAGGAACCTGCTCGCTGAGGGAGGGGTGGAGATGAAAGGACCCAACGGGGAGGCGTTGACCTCTGGGGAGCAGGGGTCAGGGGAAAGGGTCGAAGTTCATGACCTCCTGGTGGATATCAAGGCGGAGAAGGTGGAGGCTACGGAGGTCAAACTAGATGACCTGGATCTGTCCCCGGAAGGGACGGTGGGAAGAGGAGGGATAGAGGGACTAAGTGGAGGAGGGATAGGAGGAGGGAGGATGGAGGGACTGGGTGGAGGAGGGATTGGAGGAATAGGAGGAGGAAGGATGGAGGGACTGGGTGGAGGAGGGATAGGAGGAGGGAGGATGGAGGGACTGGGTGGAGGAGGGATAGGAGGAGGGAGGATGGAGGGACTGGGTGGAGGAGGGATAGGAGGAGGGAGAATGGAGGGACTGGGTGGAGGAGGGATAGGAGGAGGGAGAATGGAGAGACTGGGGGGAGGAGGGATAGGAGGTATTGGAGGAGGGAGGATGGAGGGACTGGATGGAGGAGGGATAGGAGGGATTGGAGGAATAGGAGGAGGAAGGATGGAGGGACTGGGTGGAGGAGGGATAGGAGGAGTAAGGATGGGGAACGGGCCTCTGGTGGAGGTAGACTCCCTGCTGGACAGCGCCTACTGTGTCGTGGTGCGGAAGCTGAATGGCAGTAACCACGGTAACATGGTGCCTAAAGATGACACGGTGGTCACGGGGGCGGGGCCTGGCACCATGGAGGATGATGGGAACATGGGTCCGCTCATCACCCTCGCTGACGAGAAGGACAGCGTCCCGAACAACAGAGGATTCCTCTTCAGCAAGGTAGGGGTTAAAGATATGTGTTTTTTTTATAGGAATATTCCCATTGCTGTCAAGAATGTGTTGCTTCTCTCTTTCCTATGTTATTAATGGATTTGCTTTGAAGAAAACATTTAATGGGGTCAAAACACAGCAGATTTACTAATAATTAAGCACCATGTATTGCTGCTGTCTTTTAATTAATAAATAAGCACCAGGCATTGTTACAGTATTTTAATTCATAAATAAGCACCAGGCATTGTTAGTCTTTAATTAAAACCTACAGGAGGGTCTCTCTCCAGGAACAGGGTTGGAGTTAAAACCTACAGGAGGGTCTCTCTCCAGGAACAGGGTTGGAGTTAAAACCTACAGGAGGGTATCTCTCCAGGAACAGGGGTGGAGTTAAAACCTACAGGAGGGTATCTCTCCAGGAACAGGGTTGGAGTTAAAACCTACAGGAGGGTCTCTCTCCAGGAACAGGGTTGGAGTTAAAACCTACAGGAGGTCTCTCTCCAGGAACAGGGTTGGAGTTAAAACCTACAGGAGGTCTCTCTCCAGGAACAGGGTTGGAGTTAAAACCTACAGGAGGGTCTCTCTCCAGGAACAGGGTTGGAGCTAAAACCTACAGGAGGGTCTCTCTCCAGGAACAGGGTTGGAGTTAAAACCTACAGGAGGGTAGTTCTCCAGGAACAGGGTTTGAGTTAAAACCTACAGGAGGGTTTCTCTCCAATAACACAGTTGGAGTTAAAACCTCCAGGAGGGTATCTCCAGGAAGAGGGTTGGAGTCTTGGAGAGACTTGCTGAATTGTCTTTCTATCTTATCTTTTTAAGGTTGATGAGAAGCTGCTTCCAGCGCTGGCTGCCACAGACCCTCTGGTCCTTCCCAGCCCGGACCATACCCTCTCCTCGGGCCCCGTCCACTCCTCCACCTGCCCCAGCGATGACCTGAGTCTTCTGGCCCACATGACCTCATGCGGGGGCTCAGACCTGAGCCAAGCCCATGGAGGGCTCCCCGAAGACGGGCCCTTCAATATCCAGAGCCCCCTGGCTGACATCAGCTCCATCGCCCAGAGAGAGAGCCAGGCAGCTGAGATCCAGGCCCAGGGCTACCCAGAGGTAGAGGTCCCGTCTGGCGCAGATGGAGAGGCGGCGGGGGGTAAGGCTGGAGGTGACACAGCTAGCACCACATCTGAAACAGAAAGGTCTGATGATGGGAAGGACAAAGAGATGGAGAAGATACAGACCACGGCTACTACTCAGGTGGGTGACATAAATATCCTACCTCCAATATAGGCCGTCATTGTAAATAAGAATTTGATCTAAAACTGACTTGCCAAGTGAAATAAATGAAGAAAAAAAAAATAATAATAATGTTTTAAACCAAGTGAGATAACTCTGGTTCTTCAATTGCTACTGTACTTCAGTAACTGAGATGCTGATCTAAGCTAATGTTTACACAGCTGGCTAACACAGCTGGCTAACACTGATGGCTAACACAGCTGGCTAACACAGCTGGCTAACACAGCTGGCTAACACAGCTGGCTGACACAGCTGGCTAACACAGCTGGCTAACACAGCTGGCTAACACT
Source organism: Salvelinus alpinus (assembly GCF_045679555.1). Lineage (NCBI taxonomy): Eukaryota > Metazoa > Chordata > Actinopteri > Salmoniformes > Salmonidae > Salvelinus > Salvelinus alpinus. Next base: position 54,495,321 of record NC_092098.1, read on the forward strand.
GCTGGCTAACACTGCTGGCTAACACTGCTGGCTAACACTGCTGGCTAACACTGCTGGTTAACACTGCTGGCTAACACCAGTAGCAGGAAATTGATCCCAAACAATCCTGATACCTTCACAAAAAAAAAGCTAATTTAGTTATAGTTGTTAGCTTAGCTTCCTTAGCAGTTTTATTTTCAATATTCAGGTTCTTTTGACTGTTGTTTTTAAGGTCATGTATTGTTCCCCTCCACAGTGATCCAGTTTGAGCGATACCTAGCTATTTAGCTTAGCCAATTAGCTTTTTGCTGAAGATATTGTTGTTAGGCTAGCAATTGTAGTTAACCAATTCAGCAGTTATTGTTGCTAGTTTACCACCATTCCTTTACCTGTCCCTCCTCCCTGGATGCTCCACGGTCGTACGGCGGCCCAGTCAGAGCGTGACCTGTCTCTCTACTCCCCCCTACAGGCGCTCTGTGGTCGTACGGCGACCCAGTCAGAGCGTGACCTGTCTCTCTACTTCCCCCTACAGGCGCTCCGTGGTCGTCCGGCGGCCCAGTCGGAGCGTGACCTGCGTGTGGACCTGGGCTTCAGAGGGATGATGACAGAACCCATGACGGAGGAGCAGCGACGCCAGTTCAGTCCCGGGCCTCGCACCACCATGTTCCGTATCCCAGAGTTCAAGTGGTCGCCCATGCATCAGCGCCTCCTCACAGACCTGCTGGTCGCCCTGGAGACCGACGTGCACATGTGGAGGAGGTGAGGGTGGTCGGACTGTGTTGGTTTACGTCCCTGTTAGTGAGGATTTCTCATTTGTCTCAAGATAATCCATCCACCTGACAGGTGTGGCACATCAACAAGCTGATTAAACAGCGTGATCATTACACAGGTGCACTTTGTGCTGGGGATAATAAAAGGCCACTCTAAAATGGGCAGTTTTATCACACAACACAATGCCACAGATGTATCTTGTTTTGAGGGAGCGTGCAATTGGCATGCTGACTGCAGGAATGTGCACCAAAGCTGTTGCCAGATAATTGAATGTTAATTTCTCTACCATAAGCCGCCTCCAACATCGTTTAGAGAATTTGGAAGTACGTCCAACCGGCCTCACAACCACAGACCAAGTGTAACCACGCCAGCCCAGGACCTCCACATCCAGCTTCTTCACCTGCGGGATTGTCTGAGGCCAGCTAAACAGACAGCTGATGAAACTGAGGAGTATTTCTGTCTGTAATAAAGCCTTTTTGTGGGGAAAAAACACATTCTGATTGGCTGGGCCTCACTCTCCAGTAGGTGGGCCTGGCTCCCAAGTGGGTGGGCTTATGCCCTCCCAGGCCCACCCAGGGCTGCACCCCTGCCCAGTCATGGATTTACATTGACTGATTTCCTTATATGAACTGTAACTTAGTCAAATCTTTTTTTTAAATGAAGGGGTCTTAATACTTTTCGAATGTGTATATATATATACACTGCTCAAAAAAATATAGGGAACACTTAAACAACACAATGTAACTCCAAGTCAATCACACTTCTGTGAAATCAAACTGTCCACTTAGGAAGCAACACTGATTGACAATAAATTTCACATGCTGTTGTGCAAATGGAATAGACAAAAGGTGGAAATTATAGGCAATTAGCAAGACACCCCCAATAAAGGAATGGTTCTGCAGGTGGTGACCACAGACCACTTTTCAGTTCCTATGCTTCCTGGCTGATGTTTTGGTCACTTTTGAATGCTGGCGGTGCTTTCACTCTAGTGGTAGCATGAGACGGAGTCTACAACCCACACAAGTGGCTCAGGTAGTGCAGTTCATCCAGGATGGCACATCAATGCGAGCTGTGGCAAGAAGGTTTGCTGTGTCTGTCAGCGTAGTGTCCAGAACATGGAGGCGCTACCAGGAGACAGGCCAGTACATCAGGAGACGTGGAGGAGGCCGTAGGAGGGCAACAACCCAGCAGCAGGACCGCTACCTCCGCCTTTGTGCAAGGAGGTGCACTGCCAGAGCCCTGCAAAATGACCTCCAGCAGGCCACAAATGTGCAAATGTACAAATATGTCGATATAGGACTCATTTTACTGTGGATATAGATACTTTTGTACCTGTTTCCTCCAGCATTTTCACAAGGTCCTTTGCTGTTGTTCTGGGATTGATTTGCACTTTTCACACCAAACTACGTTCATCTGTAGGAGACAGAACACGTTATGATGGCTGTGTGGTCCCATGGTGTTTATACTTGCGTACTATTAATTGTACAGATGAACGTGGTACCTTCAGGCGTTTGGAAATTGCTTCCAAGGATGAAACCAGACTTGTGGAGGTCTACAATAATTTTTCTGAGGTCTTGGCTGATTTCTTTAGATTTTCCCAAAAGGTGTCAAGCAAAGAAACACAGAGTTTGAAGGTAGGCCTTGAAATACATTGACAGGTACACCTCCAATTGACTCAAATGATGTCAATTAGCCTATCAGAATCTTCTAAAGCCATGACATAATTTTATAGAATTTTCCAAGCTGTTTAAAAAGGCACAGTCAAATTAGTGTATGTAAACTTCTGACTCACTGGAATTGTGATACAGTGAATTATAAGTGAAATAACCTGTCTGTTAACAATTGTTGGAAAATTTCTTGTGTCATGCACGAAGTAGATGTCCTAACCGACTTGCCAAAACTATAGTTTGTTAACAAGAAATTTGTGGAGTGGTTGAAAAAATAGTTTTAATGACTCCAACCTAAGTGTATGTAAACTTCCGACTTCAACTGTATACACACAGTGCATTCGAAAAAGTATTAAGATCCCTTCAATGTAGACATCAACCCTAAGCACACAGCCAAGACAACGCCGGAGTGGCTTTTAGTCTCTGAATGTCCTTGAGTGGCCCAGCCAGAGCCTGGACTTGAACCCGATCTAACATCTCTGGAGAGACCTGAAAATAGCTGTGCAGCGACGCTCCCCATCCAACCTGACAGAGCTTGAGAGGATCTGCAGAGAAGAATTGGAGAAACTCTGCAAATACAGGTGTGCCAAGCTTGTAGCGTCATACCCAAGAAGACTCGAGGATGTAATCGCTGCCAAAGGTGCTTCAACAAAGTATTGAGTAAAGGGTCTGAATACTTATGTAAATGTCATTTTTCAGTTTATGAATTTTTTTAATTTGCTAAAATGTTTAAAAACATGTTTTTGTCAGTATGGGGTATTGATTGGAGAGGAAACTTATTCCACATTTTCCAGCCTGAATTGAAAATGTTACAAATATTATAATTTTTTACCAATCTACACACAATACTCCATAAAAAATGTAGTGAAAATTTAAAAACACAGAAATATCTGATTTACATAAGTATTCACTCCCCGGGGTCAATACATGTTACATATACACAGTAGGTCAAATTAACAAGATCAAAATACATGAAATGAAAAACTAACTAAACTTTCAAAATATTTTCTCAGCAGACAGTCTTTCAGAGGGAATAATGAAAGTGTTTTGCAAGAAAATAGTTATTCTGTGGACTCATTCCTTCCAGGATGTAAGGAAGTGTTATTCTGTGGACTCACGCCTTCCAGGATGTAAGGAAGTGTTATTCTGTGGACTCACGCCTTCCAGGATGTAAGGAAGTGTTATTCTGTGGACTCACACCTTCCAGGATGTAAGGAAGTGTTATTCTGTGGACTCATGCCTTCCAGGATGTAAGGAAGTGTTATTCTGTGGACTCATGCCTTCCAGGATGTAAGGAAGTGTTATTCTGTGGACTCATGCCTTCCAGGATGTAAGTGTTATTCTGTGGACTCACGCCTTCCAGGATGTAACGAAGTGTTATTCTGTGGACTCACGCCTTCCAGGATGTAAGGAAGTGTTATTCTGTGGACTCACACCTTCCAGGATGTAAGGAAGTGTTATTCTGTGGACTCACGCCTTCCAGGATGTAAGTGTTATTCTGTGGACTCATGCCTTCCAGGATGTAAGTGTTATTCTGTGGACTCATGCCTTCCAGGATGTAAGGAAGTGTTGTTCTGTGGACTCACGCCTTCCAGGATGTAAGGAAGTGTTGTTCTGTGGACTCACGCCTTCCAGGATGTAAGGAATGATGTCATAATGACTAGCAGGTGCAGACAATGAAGCAGAAAATAACCTGGAGACGTATCATCCCCCCGTGTAAAACAACATTATTAACCCCTCCCTATCTCCTCTCTCCTGTTTTCCATCTTCTCTCTTCCTTTCCTATCTCCCCTCTCCTCCTCTCCCCCTCTCTCCTCCCTCTCTCCTCCCTCCCTCTCCCCTCTCTCTCTCTCCTCCCTCCCTCTCCTCTCTTCTCCCTCCTCTCTCCTTCTCTCCTCCCTCTCTCCTCTCCTCTCTCCTCCCTCCCTCTCTCCTCTCCTCCTCTCTCCTCCTCTCTTCTCTCTCCTCTCTCCTCTCTCCTCCTCCTCTCCTCCCTCTCTCCTCTCCTCTCCTGTCCTCTCCTCTCTCTCCAGCCATTCGACCAAGTCAGTGATGGACTTTGTGAACAGCAATGAGAACATTATCTTTGTCCACAACACCATTCATCTCATCTCTCAGATGGTGGACAACATCATCATCGCCTGTGGAGGAATCCTTCCTCTACTCTCTGCTGCCACCTCCCCCTCTGTAAGTACGGCTCACTACTGCCCCTTTTTGGTGGAGAGGGAAACTGCAGGACTACTCATGTTGATCAGACCCGGGTGCTCATTTATCAAACGTGCATACATTTCTCTGTAAATTCTGGCGTACGTGAAGATTCTAGGATTTGCGTACGTAACATGTTATGGGGATTTATCAAACTGTGTCGTACGCAACAAATACGCATGTGTTCATTGATTAATCAGAACCTTACTATATTTGTGAGCTTGTGTACGAGCATTACAATCCTGCCTGGAAAACACCCTCCATTCACTTTTTATGGGAGGAAATACGCCCTCATTTGCTGTATGATTTGGAGATGTTGGAACTGGGCCATGATAGTTCCTAAAAGAAAAGTGTAATGGCAAGTTTGATCACATTTGTGTAGAGGTGTGGGCAGAATGTGTTCATCTTTTGCAGTGACTTTCAAACAAAAAATGCATACCACCTATAGTGAGTGCCGAACGGGCCACGCGGTGCCAAACGGGCCACGCGCTGCCGAACGGGCCACGCGGTGCCAAACGGGCCACGCGGTGCCGAACGGGCCACTCGGTGCCGAACGGGCCACTCGGTGCCGAACGGGCCACGCGGTGCCGAACGGGCCACTCGGTGCCAAACGGGCCACTCGGTGCCGAACGGGCCACGCAGTGCCGAACGGCCACTCGGTGCCAAACGGGCCACTCGGTGCCGAACGGGCCACGCGGTGCCGAACGGCCACTCGGTGCCGAACGGGCCACGCGGTGCCGAACGGGCCACGCGGTGCCGAACGGGCCACTCGGTGCCAAACGGGCCACTCGGTGCCAAACGGGCCACTCAGTGCCGAACGGGCCACTCGGTGCCGAACGGGCCACGCGGTGCCGAACGGGCCACGCAGTGCCACTTTTTTTTTTTTTCAATATTTAGTTTATCAATACATGTTTGTTTTTCTGTCTCCTGCCTTGCTATAGGCTCTGAGATTAACTTTTACTTGGTACTCATCCCGGATCCGGGAGCACCCCCCACAGTAAAAAAGCTGACTAGCATAGCCTAGCATAGCGTCACAAGTAAATACAAGCATCTAAATATCATTAAATCACAAGTCCAAGACACCAGATGAAAGATACAGATCTTGTGAATCCAGCCATCATTTCTGATTTTTAAAATGTTTTACAGGGAAGACACAATATGTAAATCTATTAGCTAACCACTTTAGCAAAAGACACCACTTTTTTTACTCCACCAGTTTTTTACTCCATCAGTAGCTATCACTAATTCGACTAAATAAAGATATATATAGCCACTAACCAAGAAACAACTTCATAAGATGACAGTCTGATAACATATTTATGGTATAGGATATGTTTTTTTAGAAAAATGTGCATTTTTCAGGTATAAATCACAGTTGTACATTGCAGCTGCAATCTGAAATAGCGTTGGAAGCAGCCGGAATAATTACAGAGACCGACGTCAATTACCCAAATACTCATCCTAAAACATTTCTGAAAAATACACAGCCTACAGCAATTGAAAGACAAAGATCTTGTGAATCCAGAAAATATTTCAGATTTTCTAAGTGTTTTACAGGGAAGACACAATATGTAAATCTATTAGCTAACCACGATAGCAAAAGACACAACTTTTTTTCTCCACCATTTTTTTCCTGCATCAGTAGCTATCACTAATTCGACTAAATAAAGATATATATAGCCACTAACCAAGAAACAACTTCATAAGATGACAGTCTGATAACATATTTATGGTATAGGATATGTTTTTTTAGAAAAATGTGCATTTTTCAGGTATAAATCACAGTTGTACATTGCAGCTGCAATCTGAAATAGCGTTGGAAGCAGCCGGAATAATTACAGAGACCGACGTCAATTACCAAAATACTCATCCTAAAACACTTCTGAAAAATACACAGCCTACAGCAATCGAAAGACACAGATCTTGTGAATCCAGACAATATTTCAGATTTTCTAAGTGTTTTACAGCGAAAACACAATATATCGTTATATTAGCATACCACATGAGCTAACATCACACCAGCATTAAATCAAGGCAAAAAGCGCGATAACGTTATCGCCACCAAAATATATTAATTTTTTCACTAACCTTCTCAGAATTCTTCAGATGACAGTCCTGTAACATCATATTACACAATCCATATAGAGTTTGTTCGAAAATGTGCATATTTAGCATCACAAATCGTGGTTATGCAATGTAATCTGTCAAAACATGGCATGCATTCGGGCCGGCGCCATCTTGGAAAGGCACCTATGTTTACGATTATTTATCGATTAGATTGACTAAAAAAATACAGGTTGGACAGCTAATGAAAGATGCATTGGTTATTAATGCAGCCGCTGATTTAGATTTTTAAAATTTACGTTACTAGACATACATTGTGAGTTACAGCCAGACTAGTGCCGCAAAAAATGGCTGACAACTGCGTTTACATTTTTCCACATAAATACGGAATAAAATCATAAATAACTCTTACTTTTGGACGAGCTTCCATCAGTATCTTGGGCAATGTGTCCTTTGTCCAAAAGTATCGTTGCTTTGTTGTAAAACGACCTCCTCAACTTCGGAACTAGCAGCTAACGATAGCTACACGGCACACACATGTCCAAATCCTCAAACGCAATACTAAGGAAATTCAGAAAAATAGCAATATACTTGCATAAACTGATATAAATCGGTTTCAAATAACTTCGTTATGATGTTTCTAACACCTATATCGAATTAAATCACAGACGGATATATCTTTGATCAATAACGAGAGCTTTTGAGCATGCGATTCTGATGTCCTCCCTTGCGTCCTGGCAAGCGTCGAAAAGAAGGGACATCTCACTCCATTCCCTTTTAAAAACTCTGACAAACACGTAGAGACACCATTCCACTTCTCATTGGTTACTGACATCCAGGGGAAGGCGGGTGCAGTTCATGTCAAGCCATAGGGCACACACAGAGTTTTAAACTGATCCGAGATCAGATACTATTTTTCAGAGCTTCGCATGTCCTGTCATGAGTTTCGCTGTAGAAAGAGTTCTGGTTCACCCACAGACATAATTCAAACGGTTTTAGAAACTAGAGATTGTTTTCTATCCAATAGTAATAATAATATGCATATTGTACGAGCAAGAATTGAGTACGAGGCAGTTTATTTTGGAAATGTAAAAAAAAAAATAATGCTAACAGCTCCCCCTATTGACAAAAGGTTTTAACTAGACTATGATGTCACGCTCCTATCCTGCCTTGCTATAGGCTCTGAGATTAACTAGACTATGATGTCACGCTCCTATCGCACAGCAATACTGTCAAACATTTAAAAATGGCTACCGTCCTATTTTCTTTCGAGCATGGGTGGCTATTGAATGAGCGATGGATAAATGGTAGTCTAATATTAGAGTAGAGGGAATAAACCAGTCATGTCATAAAAGGAGAGACATGTCCTGCAGTGTAATTATGATTTATGCCTATATAATACAATATATATAATAAAATAAATATGAGGCTACATGTTGCTATGCTAACTTCTTACCAACGGAAAATGCGTCTGTTTTACCATTAGGCCTATATAATAAAATAAATACGTTTTAAAGTGTTATTAGCATAGCATTATTATAATTCCCGTAATTATTATAATAAACACCTCCATTTCCCACCAGAAAAACAATATTTGCTAATTGATCAACCACTAGAAGTGGTGCGTCCGCATTGGTCTGAGCTTGGAGACTTGGAGATAGGCAGAATTTCACGCAACTTTAACATTGATAAATACCAACCACTGTACGCAAATCTGGCGCATGCAAGGTTTACAGTTTACCTTTGACAAATTAAGCCCCTGTTTATTACTGTGTGCTGGTGGTGTATAGCCTATCTGGTTGGCACTACTTGGCCGTGCTAGAAAGTACAGCTTATTTTTATGATGGTATTGCCTCTTTTGTCCTCGATAGCATGTAGCTAGCTAGCTAATGTAGTCTAGTGGTTACTGTACCATGTATCATCTAGTGGTTACTGTGGTTACTGTACCATGTAGCATCTAGTGGTTACTGTGGTTACTGTACCATGTATCATCTAGTGGTTACTGTGGTTACTGTACCATGTATCATCTAGTGGTTACTGTGGTTACTGTACCATGTATCATCTAGTGGTTACTGTGGTTACTGTACCATGTAGCATCTAGTGGTTACTGTGGTTACTGTACCATGTAGCATCTAGTGGTTACTGTGGTTACTGTACCATGTATCATCTAGTGGTTACTGTACCATGTATCATCTAGTGGTTACTGTGGTTACTGTACCATGTATCATCTAGTGGTTACTGTGGTTACTGTACCATGTATCATCTAGTGGTTACTGTGGTTACTGTACCATGTATCATCTAGTGGTTACTGTGGTTACTGTGCCATGTATCATCTAGTGGTTACTGTGGTTACTGTACCATGTATCATCTAGTGGTTACTGTGGTTACTATACCATGTATCATCTAGTGGTTACTGTGGTTACTGTACCATGTATCATCTAGTGGTTACTGTGGTTACTGTACCATGTATCATCTAGTGGTTACTGTACCATGTAGCATCTAGTGGTTACTGTGGTTACTGTGCCATGTATCATCTAGTGGTTACTGTGGTTACTGTGCCATGTATCATCTAGTGGTTACTGTGGTTACTGTGCCATGTATCATCTAGTGGTTACTGTGGTTACTGTACCATGCATCATCTAGTGGTTACTGTGGTTACTGTGCCATGTATCATCTAGTGGTTACTGTGGTTACTGTACCATGTATCATCTAGTGGCTACTGTACCATGTAGCATCTAGTGGTTACTGTGGTTACTGTGCCATGTATCATCTAGTGGTTACTGTGGTTACTGTACCATGTATCATCTAGTGGTTACTGTGGTTACTGTGCCATGTATCATCTAGTGGTTACTGTGGTTACTGTACCATGTATCATCTAGTGGTTACTGTACCATGTATCATCTAGTGGTTACTGTGGTTACTGTACCATGTATCATCTAGTGGTTACTGTGGTTACAATACCATGTATCATCTAGTGGTTACTGTGGTTACTGTACCATGTATCATCTAGTGGTTACTGTGGTTACTGTACCATGTATCATCTAGTGGTTACTGTACCATGTATCATCTAGTGGTTACTGTGGTTACTGTACCATGTATCATCTAGTGGTTACTGTGGTTACTGTGCCATGTATCATCTAGTGGTTACTGTGGTTACTGTACCATGTATCATCTAGTGGTTACTGTACCATGTAGCATCTAGTGGTTACTGTGGTTACTGTGCCATGTATCATCTAGTGGTTACTGTGGTTACTGTACCATGTATCATCTAGTGGTTACTGTGGTTACTGTACCATGTATCATCTAGTGGTTACTGTGGTTACTGTACCATGTATCATCTAGTGGTTACTGTGGTTACTGTACCATGTATCATCTAGTGGTTACTGTGGTTACTGTACCATGTATCATCTAGTGGTTACTGTGGTTACTGTACCATGTATCATCTAGTGGTTACTGTACCATGTATCATCTAGTGGTTACTGTGGTTACTGTACCATGTATCATCTAGTGGTTACTGTGGTTACTGTACCATGTATCATCTAGTGGCTACTGTACCATGTATCATCTAGTGGTTACTGTGGTTACTGTACCATGTATCATCTAGTGGTTACTGTGGTTACTGTACCATGTATCATCTAGTGGTTACTGTGGTTACTGTGCCATGTATCATCTAGTGGTTACTGTGGTTACTGTACCATGTATCATCTAGTGGTTACTGTGGTTACTGTGCCATGTATCATCTAGTGGTTACTGTGGTTACTGTACCATGTATCATCTAGTGGTTACTGTGGTTACTGTACCATGTATCATCTAGTGGTTACTGTGGTTACTGTGCCATGTATCATCTAGTGGTTACTGTGGTTACTGTACCATGTATCATCTAGTGGTTACTGTACCATGTATCATCTAGTGGTTACTGTGGTTACTGTACCATGTATCATCTAGTGGTTACTGTGGTTACTGTACCATGTATCATCTTGTTCATTATATTCAACAACAATACTACATTGGTTAATATCTTAACTTTTAATTATTTTGACTTAAACCTTATAACCTTGATTTCTCAAACAAACAAAAGTATTCTAACTTGATTTTATAAGTTCTGCTCATTGTTTTAATCATTATTTTTCTCTCTCTCTCTCTCCTTTCTTTCTCTGTTATCTGTTCTCTGTCCTCTTCTCTCCGTCCGTTCGTGTTTCTGTCTGATTGTGCAGAGTTCTAAGGTCAGTGTGAACACTGTAAGTTCCCGTTTCTTTCTCTTAATATATTTTCTGTAGCTCTGTTGCCGTAGCGACATTGTGACTAACATTTGTTTTGTTGACATCCATAATTGTTAATATTCTAGACCTTTCTGTTCTTAGACGGTCTCTGATTGTATATGTTCACCTACGTGGATCTCTGTTCAGTTACAAAAGAGAGAACTTAGTCGAAGCCGTTATTGCAGTAAAGAGAAGGAGAGCTGGAGAAAAGAAGAGAAGAGAGAGATATTATCTTCTCCCCTCCGTCCCGTCTATATCTAACCTAAATAAGGAGAGAGATAGATACATATATAGATAGATCACAGAGAATTATAGAGATATAGAGAGATAGATCACAGAGAATTATAGAGATATAAAGAGAGAGATCACACACAGAGAGATAGATTTCACACACAGAGAGAGAGAGAGATCACACACAGAGAGATCACACAGATCACACACAGAGAGATCACACACACACACACACACAGAGAGAGAGAGATGACACACACAGAGAGATCACACAGATCACACACAGAGAGAGAGATAGATCACACACACACACACACACACAGAGAGATGACACACAGAGAGAGAGAGAGAGATCACACATATAGAGAGAGAGATGACAGACACAGAGAGAGAGAGAGATCACAGAGAGAGATCACACACAGAGAGAGAGATATACTGTAGATATATAGAGAGATATCACAGAGATATAGAGAGAGATCACAGAGAGAGAGAGATCACAGAGATATAGAGAGAGATCACAGAGATATAGAGAGAGATCACAGAGAGAGAGAGATCACAGAGATAGTGAAAGTATTCTCATCTCTGTGTGGAACCTAAAGAAGGAAAGAGGAGATGGAGGAGGAGTCGACCCCCAGAAGGGGTCAAAGGTTGAGGAGGTGACCCCTGTCCCAGGAGGTGGAGGGACAGGCAGAGAGGTGCGTAGCGTACCAACCCAAACCAACCCTAGCACCGTGCCCTCACTGTTAGTCCTTCACCAGCCCTCACTGTTAGTCCTTCACCAGCCCTCACTGTTAGTCCTTCACCAGCCCTCACTGTTAGTCCTTCACCAGCCCTCACTGTTAGTCCTTCACCAGCCCTCACTGTTAGTCCTTCACCAGCCCTCACTGTTAGTCCTTCACCAGCCCTCACTGTTAGTCCTACACCAGCCCTCACTGTTAGTCCTTCACCAGCCCTCACTGTTAGTCCTTCACCAGCCCTCACTGTTAGTCCTTCACCAGCCCTCACTGTTAGTCCTTCACCAGCCCTCACTGTTAGTCCTACACCAGCCCTCACTGTTAGTCCTTCACCAGCCCTCACTGTTAGTCCTTCACCAGCCCTCACTGTTAGTCCTTCACCAGCCCTCACTGTTAGTCCTTCACCAGCCCTCACTGTTAGTCCTTCACCAGCCCTCACTGTTAGGGTTTCACCAGCCCTCACTGTTAGTCCTTCACCAGCCCTCACTGTTAGTCCTTCACCAGCCCTCACTGTTAGTCCTTCACCAGCCCTCACTGTTAGTCCTACACCAGCCCTCACTGTTAGTCCTTCACCAGCCCTCACTGTTAGTCCTTCACCAGCCCTCACTGTTAGTCCTTCACCAGCCCTCACTGTTAGTCCTTCACCAGCCCTCACTGTTAGGGTTTCACCAGCCCTCACTGTTAGTCCTTCACCAGCCCTCTTAGGAAAGCTAAGGAGAGCTTAGGAGACTGGCACGCAAGGCTAGCGTGTGTGTGTGTGTGTGTGTGTGTGCGCGTGCGTGCGTCGTGCGTGCGTGCGTGCGTGCGTGCGTGCATGTCTGACTCCCCACTGCCACTCCCCCTCTCTCTTGTCCCCTCGTCTACTCACCAAAGCCATTGATGTAGTTCGCAGAGTTTGGCCTCGTTACACCAAACATCCCAAGACGATCACATTTTCTAGGAACACTTGGTGCCAACGTGTGTGTTTGCGCGTGTCAGTGTAAATGTGTGTGCTCACGACCGTATCCTTGCGTGTGTGTGTGTGTGTGTGTGTGTGTGTGTGTGTGTGTGTGTGTGTGTGTGTGTGTGTGTGTGTGTGTGTGTGTGTGTGTGTGTGTGTGTGTGTGTGTGTGTGTGTGTGTGTGTGTGTGTGTGTGTGTGTGACTAACCTGTCTCTCCTCTCCCATCAGGTTGAGTTAGAGAACATGGAGGTGGCCCAGGGCATGTCTTCAGAGACGGCTGTGTCCTTCCTGTCTCGGCTCATGTCCATGGTGGACGTTCTGGTGTTCGCCAGCTCTCTCAACTTCTCTGAGATAGAGGCTGAGAAGAACATGTCCTCTGGAGGTCTGATGAGACAGTGTCTACGACTGGGTAAGAGACGGAGAGAGAGAGAGGCACAGAGAGGGAGGCAGAGAGAGGGAGGCAGAGAGAGGGAGGCACAGAGAGGGAGGCACAGAGAGGGAGGCACAGAGAGGGAGGCACAGAGAGGGAGGCAGAGAGAGGGAGGCACAGAGAGGGAGGCAGAGAGAGGGAGGCACAGAGAGGGAGGCACAGAGAGGGAGGCAGAGAGAGGGAGGCACAGAGAGGGAGGCACAGAGAGGGAGGCACAGAGAGGGAGGCACAGAGAGGGAGGCACAGAGAGGGAGGCACAGAGAGGGAGGCAGAGAGAGGGAGGCAGAGAGAGGGAGGCAGAGAGAGGGAGGACACAGAGAGGGAGGCACAGAGAGGGAGGCACAGAGAGGGAGGCACAGAGAGGGAGGCAGAGAGAGGGAGGCACAGAGAGGGAGGCAGAGAGAGGGAGGCACAGAGAGGGAGGCACAGAGAGGGAGGCAGAGAGAGGGAGGCACAGAGAGGGAGGCAGAGAGAGGGAGGCAGAGAGAGGGAGGCACAGAGAGGGAGGCACAGAGAGGGAGGCACAGAGAGGGAGGCAGAGAGAGGGAGGCACAGAGAGGGAGGCAGAGAGAGGGAGGCAGAGAGAGGGAGGCACAGAGAGGGAGGCACAGAGAGGGAGGCACAGAGAGGGAGGCACAGAGAGGGAGGCACAGAGAGGGAGGACACAGAGAGGGAGGCACAGAGAGGGAGGCACAGAGAGGGAGGCAGAGAGAGGGAGGCAGAGAGAGGGAGGACACAGAGAGGGAGGACACAGAGAGGGAGGCACAGAGAGGGAGGCACAGAGAGGGAGGCACAGAGAGGGAGGACACAGAGAGGGAGGCAGAGAGAGGGAGGCACAGAGAGGGAGGACACAGAGAGGGAGGCACAGAGAGGGAGGCACAGAGAGGGAGGCAGAGAGAGGGAGGCAGAGAGAGGCAGGCAGGGAGAGGGAGGCAGAGAGAGGGAGGCAGAGAGAGGGAGGCAGAGAGAGGCAGGCAGGGAGAGAGAGTGTGTGTTGTTACTACAACGTCCATGTAGCAAAATATATATATTCTGTGTCGCACATTTGAGATGTACATCTTCTATAATCTTTAACCTTTCTATATCATTTCTATGACCTTTAACCTTTCTATAACCTTTAACCTTTATATAACCTTTAACCTTTCTATAACCTTTAACATTTCTATAACATTTATATGACCTTTAACCTTTAACCTTTATATAACCTTTAACATTTATATGACCTTTAACCTTTCTATAACATTTAACCTTTCTATAACCTTTATCATTTCTTTAACCTTTAAATGTTCTATAACCTTTATTTTCTTCTTTATCCCCCTCTCTGTCCCTCCCTCCCTCCGTCCCTCCCTCTGTCCCTCCATCTGTCCCTCCCTCCCTATGTCCCTCCCTCTGTCCCTCCCTCCCTCTGCCCCTCCCTCTGTCCCTCCCTCCCTCTGTCCCTCCCTCTGTCCCTCCCTCTGTACCTCCCTCCGTCCCTTCCTCTGTCCCTCCCTCCCTCTGTCCCTCCCTCTGTCCCCCTCTCTGTCCCTCCCTCCCTCCGTCCCACCCTCTGTCCCTCCATCTGTCCCTCCCTCCCTCTGTCCCTCCCTCTGTCCCTCCCTCCATCCCTCCCTCCCCCAGTATGTTGTGTAGCAGTGAGGAACTGTCTAGAGTGTAGACAGAGACAGAGAGATAGAGGGTGTCTCTTCAAGTCCAACCTGCCCAGCAGCAAGTCACAGGACACTCTACAGAGTGCAGCCGCAGCCAGCAAGGTAATACACACACCCCCACACACCCCCACACACACCCACACATACCCCCACACACACACCCACACACACCCCCACACACACCCCCACACACACACCCACACATACCCCCACACATCCCCACACACACCCACACACAGAACCCAGGTGTGTGTATGTGAGGTTATAAGCGGTTATAACTCCTCTGCCCTTCTCCAGGATCCAGACAGACTCCTACAGGATGTTGACATCAACCGTCTACGAGCTGTGGTCTTCAGAGACGTGGTGAGTGTGTGTGTGTGTGTGTGTGTGTGTGTGTGTGTGTGTGTGTGTGTGTGTGTGTGTGTGTGTGTGTGTGTGTGTGTGTGTGTGTGTGTGTGTGTGTGTGTGTGTGTGTGTGTGTGCGTGCGTGCGTGCGTGCGTGCGTGCGTGCGTGCGTGCGTGCGTGCGTGCGTGCGTGCGTGCGTGCGTGCGTGCGTGCGTGCGTGCGTGCGTGCGTGTGTGTGTGTGTGTGTGTGTGTGGGTGTGTATGTGTGTGTGTGTGTGGTTGTGTGTGGGTGTGTGTGTGTGTGTGTGTGTGTGTGTGTGTGTGTGTGTGTGTGTGTGTGTGTGTGTGTGTGTGTGTGTGTGTGTGTGTGTGTGTGTGTGTGTGTGTCAGTGTGTCTGTATATGTGTGCGTGTGTGTGTGTGTGGTGTGTGAGAGTGTGTGTGAGAGTGTGAGAGTGTGTGTCAGTGTGTCTGTATAT
Organism: Salvelinus alpinus; assembly: GCF_045679555.1. Lineage (NCBI taxonomy): Eukaryota > Metazoa > Chordata > Actinopteri > Salmoniformes > Salmonidae > Salvelinus > Salvelinus alpinus. The sequence continues at coordinate 54,511,075 of NC_092098.1, forward strand.
GTGTGCGTGTGTGTGTGTGTGGTGTGTGTGTGGTCTTTTTGTGGTTAAACATGTGTCTGTTGTTAATAGGTGTGTCATGGGTAAATGTTTCTCAGGATGACAGTAAGCAGGCTCAGTTCCTTGCCCTGGCGGTGGTCTACTTCATATCTGTCCTCATGGTGTCAAAGTACCGGGACATCCTGGAACCACAGAGAGAGATTGGCAGGTCCAGCAGCCTATCAGGGAGGAGCATCCGCCACGAGATCAACTCCCCCACCAGCACAGGTAAAGAACCCGGTGTCACACTGTTCTCTGTCCCTCTGGTGTCACGCTGCATTATGTCCCCCACTCACCGGGTGTCCCAGCTGTGAATCAGTCCCTGATTATGGGGCCAGAATGAAACCAGGCCGACAGGATTGTAACAATTATAGAATAGACATGTGTTCAATTAGGTATTAACAACACAACTACCCCTCTCTCTCTATCTCTCTCTCTCTCTCTCTCTCTCTCTCTCTCTCTCTCTCTCTCTGTCTCTCTGTCTCTCTGTCTCTCTCTCTCTCTCTCTCTCTCTCTCTCTCTCTCTCTCTGTCTCTGTCTATCTCTCTGCCTATCTGTCTCTCTCTCTCTCTCTCTCTCTCTCTCTCTCTCTCTCTCTCTCTCTCTCTCTCTCTCTGTCTCTGTCTATCTCTCTGCCTATCTGTCTCTCTCTCTGTCCTTCTCTCTCTCTATGTCCAGAGCACCCATCGTCCTCCTTCCCTGAGGGTGGTCAGGGGGAGAAGCAGATTCCCACCCCCATGGAAGACTCTCCGCTGGCCTCTCTGCCCCACACCGACTCAGGAATCGGGGAGGAGGGCCCCGGCCCTGGGGGTCTGAACGGAGCAGAGCTGGGCATGGCAGGCAGGGAGACAGACAGAGACAGAGAGAGGGATGGACGAGTAGGGGATCTACTGTGTAGCCTGTCATCAGAGGTTATAAGGTCAAGGGAGAGCCTATTGGATTCGCCCCACAACCCAAAATCTGCCTCCAATCCTGGTCAAGCCCCGCCCTCGTCGATCTCCAGCATCAGCCAGACTAACAATATCAAGGTACTGACTCTATTCCGTTATCGAGGTACTGACTCTATTCCGTTATCGAGGTACTGACTCTATTCCGTTATCAAGGTACTGACTCTATTCCGTTATCGAGGTACTGACTCTATTCCGTTATCAATGTACTGACTATATTCCGTTATCAAGGTACTGCCTCTATTCCGTTATCAAGGTACTGACGCTATTCCGTTATCAAGGTACTGACTCTATTCCGTTATCAAGGTACTAACTCTAGTCCGTTATCGAAGTACTGACTCTATTCCGTTATCGAGGTACTGACTCTATTCCGTTATTGAGGTACTGACTCTATTCCGTTATCGAGGTACTGACTCTATTCCGTTATCAAGGTACTGACTCTATTCCGTTATCAAGGTACTGACTCTATTCCGTTATCAAGATACTGACTCTATTCCGTTATCAAGGTACTGACTCTATTCCGTTATCGAGGTACTGACTCTATTCCGTTATCAAGGTACTGACTCTATTCCGTTATCGAGGTACTGACTCTATTCCGTTATCAAGGTACTGACTCTATTCCATTATCAAGGTACTGACTCTATTCCATTATCGAGGTACTGACTCTATTCCATTATTGAGGTACTGACTCTATTCCGTTATCGAGGTACTGACTCTATTCCGTTATCGAGGTACTGACTCTATTCCATTATCGAGGTACTGACTCTATTCCATTATCGAGGTACTGACTATATTCCGTTATTGAGGTACTGACTCTATTCCGTTATCGAGGTACTGACTCTATTCCGTTATCGAGGTACTGACTCTATTCCGTTATCGAGGTACTGACTCTATTCCGTTATCGAGGTACTGACTCTATTCCGTTATCGAGGTACTGACTCTATTCCGTTATCAAGGTACTGACTCTATTCCGTTATCGAGGTACTGACTCTATTCCGTTATCGAGGTACTGACTCTATTCCGTTATCGAGGTACTGACTCTATTCCATTATCGAGGTACTGACTCTATTCCATTATTGAGGTACTGACTCTATTCCGTTATCGAGGTACTGACTCTATTCCGTTATCAAGGTACTGACTCTATTCCGTTATCGAGGTACTGACTCTATTCCGTTATCGAGGTACTGACTCTATTCCGTTATCGAGGTACTGACTCTATTCCGTTATCAAGGTACTGACTATATTCCGTTATCAAGGTACTGACTCTATTCCGTTATCGAGGTACTGACTCTATTCCGTTATCGAGGTACTGACTCTATTCCGTTATCGAGGTACTGACTCTATTCCGTTATCAAGGTACTGACTCTAGTCTTTTGTCGAGGTACTGACTCTATTCCGTTATCGAGGTACTGACTCTATTCCGTTATCGAGGTACTGACTCTATTCCGTTATCAAGGTACTGACTCTAGTCTTTTGTCGAGGTACTGACTCTATTCCGTTATCGAGGTACTGACTCTATTCCGTTATCGAGGTACTGACTCTATTCCGTTATCAAGGTACTGACTCTAGTCTTTTGTCGAGGTACTGACTCTATTCCGTTATCGAGGTACTGACTCTATTCCGTTATCAAGGTACTGACTCTATTCCGTTATCAAGGTACTGACTCTATTCCGTTATCGAGGTACTGACTCTATTCCGTTATCGAGGTACTGACTCTATTCCGTTATCGAGGTACTGACTCTATTCCGTTATCAAGGTACTGACTCTAGTCTTTTGTCGAGGTACTGACTCTATTCCGTTATCGAGGTACTGACTCTATTCCGTTATCGAGGTACTGACTCTTCACATTGTTCTCTCTCAGTTCAATTCAAAGGACAGTCAACGGAACTAGATAATAAACAAAAGTGAAATGAACAATATAAAATCAGTTCCAAAAGAAACATTATAAATTATAATATTATTATATATACAGTAATGATGTAATGATGTGCAAATAGTTAATGTACAAAAGGGACAATCATTTATTTTAGCAACTATCGCTCTCTCTGTCTCTTTCCCTCTCTCCATCTCTCTCTCACTCTATCATTTATTCTCTCTCTCTCTCTCTCTCTCTCTCTCCCTCTCCCTCTCCCTCTCTCTCTCTCTCTCTCTCTCTCTCTCTCTCTCTCTCTCTCTCTCTCTCTCTCTCTCTCTCTCTCTCTCTCTCTCTCTCTCTCTCTCTCTCTCTCTCTCTCTCTCTCTCTCTCTCTCTCTCTCTCTCTCTCTCTCTCTCTCTCTCTCTCTCTCTCTCTCTCTTTCCCTCTCTTTCCCTCTCTCCCTCTGTCTCTCTTTGTCTCTGTCTCTCTCTCTCTCTCTCTCTGTCTCTCTGTCTCTCTCTCTCTGTCAATTCAATTCAATTCAATTCAAGGGGCTTTATTGGCATGGGAAACATGTGTTAACATTGCCAAAGCAAGTGAGGTAGGTAATATACAAAAGTCAAATAAACAATAAAAATGAACAGTAAACATTACACATACAGAAGTTTCAAAACAATAAAGACATTACAAATGTCATATTATATATATGCAGTGTTGTAACAATGTACAAATGGTTAAAGCACACAAGTTAAAATAAATAAACATAAATATGGGTTGTATTTACAGTGGTGTTTGTTCTTCACTGGTTGCCCTTGCCCACTGGTTGCCCACTGGTGTCTCTCTGTCTCTCTCTCTCTCTCTCTCTCTCTCTCTCTCTCTCTCTCTCTCTCTCTCTGTCTCTCTCTCTCTGTCTCTCTTTCTCTCTGTCTCTCTCTCTCTCTCTCTCTCTCTCTCTCTCTCTCTCTCTCTCTCTCACACTCTATCCCCATCACTCTCTCACTATCCATCTCTCTCTTTCTTCTGTCCTTGCTGTTAATCAGTATATTTTATTGATAATTGATTCTCTCGGTGATGTAGGAGATTCTGAAGAGTCTTGTGGCCGCGCCCCTGAACGGTGGGGAGGCGGGACATGATGTTGGCCCCACCCCCTACCACCCTGATCCCGCCCTCAAGACACACCCCATGCAGTTCCACTCCTTCGACAGGTCTGTGTGTGTGTGTGTGTGTGTGCGTTTGTAGTTCCACTTCTTCCTGGCTCTTCTTTATTTTTTTTATTTTATTTCACCTTTATTTAACCAGGTAGGCTAGTTGAGAACAAGTTCTCATTTGCAACTGCGACCTGGCCAAGATAAAGCATAGCAGTGTGAACAGACAACACAGAGTTACACATGGAGTAAACAATAAACAAGTCAATAACATGGTAGAAAAAAGAGAATCTATATACAATGTGTGCAAAAGGCATGAGGTAGGCAATAAATCGAATAATTACAATTTAGCAGATTAACACTGGAGTGATAAATCATCAGATGATCATGTGCAAGAAGAGATACTGGTACTGGTGTGCAAAAGAGCAGAAAAGTAAATAAATAAAAGCAGTATGGGGGGTGAGGTAGGTAAATTGGGTGGGTAGTTTACAGATGGACTATGTACAGCTGCAGCGATCGGTTAGCTGCTCGGATAGCAGATTTTTAAAGTTGTTGAGGGAGATAAAAGTCTCCAACTTCAGAGATTTTTGCAATTCGTTCCAGTCGCAGGCAGCAGAGAACTGGAAGGAAAGGCGTCCAAATGAGGTTTTAGCTTTAGGGATGATCAGTGAGATACACCTGCTGGAGCGCGTGCTGCGGGTGGGTGTAGCCATCGTGACCAGTGAACTGAGATAAGGCGGCACTTTACCTAGCATAGCCTTGTAGATGACCTGGAGCCAGTGGGTCTGACGACGAACATGTAGCGAGGGCCAGCCGACTAGGGCATACAGGTCGCAGTGGTGGGTCGTATAAGGTGCTTTAGTAACAAAACGAATGGCACTGTGATAAACTGCATCCAGTTTGCTGAGTAGAGTGTTGGAAGCTATTTTGTAGATGACATCGCCGAAGTCGAGGATCGGCAGGATAGTCAGTTTTACTAGGGTAAGTTTGGCGGCGTGAGTGAAGGAGGCTTTGTTGCGGAATAGAAAGCCGATTCTTGATTTGATTTTGGATTGGAGATGTTTGATATGAGTCTGGAAGGAGAGTTTGCAGTCTAGCCAGACACCTAGGTACTTATAGATGTCCACATATTCTAGGTCGGAACCGTCCAGGGTGGTGATGCTAGTCGGGCGTGCGGGTGCAGGCAGCGAACGGTTGAAAAGCATGCATTTGGTTTTACTAGCGTTTAAGAGCAGTTGGAGGCCACGGAAGGAGTGTTGTATGGCATTGAAGCTCGTTTGGAGGTTAGATAGCACAGTGTCCAAGGAAGGGCCGGAAGTATATAGAATGGTGTCGTCTGCGTAGAGGTGGATCAGGGAATCGCCCGCAGCAAGAGCAACATCATTGATGTATACAGAGAAAAGAGTCGGCCCGAGAATTGAACCCTGTGGTACCCCCATAGAGACTGCCAGAGGACCGGACAACATGCCCTCCGATTTGACACACTGAACTCTGTCTGCAAAGTAGTTGGTGAACCAGGCAAGGCAGTCATTAGAAAAACCGAGGCTACTGAGTCTGCCGATAAGAATATGGTGATTGACAGAGTCGAAAGCCTTGGCCAGGTCGATGAAGACGGCTGCACAGTAATGTCTTTTATCGATGGCGGTTATGATGTCGTTTAGTACCTTGAGCGTGGCTGAGGTGCACCCGTGACCGGCTCGGAAACCGGATTGCACAGCGGAGAAGGTACGGTGGGATTCGAGATGGTCAGTGATCTGTTTGTTGACTTGGCTTTCGAAGACCTTAGATAGGCAGGGCAGGATGGATATAGGTCTGTAACAGTTTGGGTCCAGGGTGTCTCCCCCTTTGAAGAGGGGGATGACCGCGGCAGCTTTCCAATCCTTGGGGATCTCAGATGATACGAAGGAGAGGTTGAACAGGCTGGTAATAGGGGGTGCGACAATGGCGGCGGACAGTTTCAGAAATAGGGGGTCCAGATTGTCAAGCCCAGCTGATTTGTATGGGTCCAGGTTTTCCAGCTCTTTCAGAACATCTGCTATCTGGATTTGGGTAAAGGAGAAGCTGGGGAGGCTTGGGCGAGTAGCAGCGGGGGGGGCGGGGCTGTTGGCCAAGGTTGGAGTCGCCAGGAAGAAGGCATGGCCAGCCATTGAGAAATGCTTGTTGAAGTCTTCGATTATCACGGATTTATCGGTGGTGACCGTGTTACCTAGCCTCAGTGCAGTGGGCAGCTGGGAGGAGGTGCTCTTGTTCTCCATGGACTTTACAGTATCCCAGAACTTTTTGGAGTTAGAGCTACAGGATGCGAATTTCTGCTTGAAAAAGCTGGCCTTTGCTTTCCTGACTGACTGCGTGTATTGGTTCCTGACTTCCCTGAACAGTTGCATATCGCGGGGGCTCTTCGATGCTATTGCAGTTCGCCACAGGATGTTTTTGTGCTGGTCGAGGGCAGTCAGGTCTGGAGTGAACCAAGGGCTATATCTGTTCTTGGTTCTGCATTTTTTGAACGGAGCATGCTTGTCTAATATGGTGAGGAAGTAACATTTAAAGAATGACCAGGCATCCTCAACTGACGGGATGAGGTCAATATCCTTCCAGGGTACCCGGGCCAGGTCGATTAGAAAGGCCTGCTCGCAGAAGTGTTTTAGGGAGCGTTTGACAGTGATGAGGGGTGGTCGTTTGACCGCAGACCCGTGGCGGATACAGGCAATGAGGCAGTGATCGCTGAGATCTTGATTGAAGACAGCAGAGGTGTATTTGGAGGGCAGGTTGGTCAGGATAATGTCTATTAGGGTGCCCATGTTTACGGATTTAGGGTTGTACCTGGTGGGTTCCTTGATGATTTGTGTGAGATTGAGGGCATCAAGCTTGGATTGTAGGACTGCCGGGGTGTTAAGCATATCCCAGTTTAGGTCACCTAACAGAACAAACTCTGAAGCTAGATGGGGAGCGATCAATTCACAGATGGTGTCCAGGGCACAGCTGGGAGCTGAGGGGGGTCGGTAGCAGGCGGCAACAGTGAGAGACTTATTTCTGGAGAGATTAATTTTTAAAATTAGAAGTTCGAACTGTTTGGGCATAGACCTGGAAAGTATGACAGAACTTTGCAGGCTATCTCTGCAGTAGATTGCAACTCCTCCCCCTTTGGCAGTTCTATCTTGACGGAAAGTGTTATAGTTGGGTATGGAAATCTCAGAATTTTTGGTGGCCTTCCTAAGCCAGGATTCGGACACGGCAAGGACATCAGGATTGGCAGAGTGTGCTAAAGCGGTGAGTAAGGCAAACTTAGGGAGGAGGCTTCTGATGTTGACATGCATGAGGCCAAGGCTTTTTCGATCGCAGAAGTCAACAAATGAGGGTGACTGGGGACATGCAGGGCCTGGGTTTACCTCCACATCACCCGAGGAACAGAGGAGTAGTAGGATTAGGGTGCGGCTAAAGGCTATCAAAACTGGTCGCCTAGAGCGTTGGGGACAAAGAATAAAAGGAGCAGATTTATGGGCGTGGTAGAATAGATTCTGGGCATAATGTGCAGACAGGGGTATGGAGGGGCGCGGGTACAGCGGAGGCAAGCCCAGGCACTGGGTGATGATAAGAGAGGTTGTATCTCTGGACATGCTGGTCTCAATGGGTGAGGTCACCGCATGTGTGGGGGGTGGGACAAAGGGGGTATCAGAGGTACGGAGAGTGGAACTACAGGGTCCATTGCAAACCAAAACAATGACAATGAAAACTAGCCTGAACAACAGTATGCAAGGCATATTGATATTTGAGAGAGACATACAATAAGGCATAAAGTGATTGCAGGTCTTGATTGGGAGAGCTAGCTAAAACAACAGGTAAGATAACAGCAGCAATAACAGGGTGCTAGTCTGACACAGCAACAACAGGTAAAAATGGCGATGACTAGGCAGAGAGGGTCGGATTAACTACACACAGATCCTGAGTTAAAGCACAGAGCCGACAGATAAGACACAAATAAACAGAATGGAGTACCGTGAATTAATGGACAGTCAAGCATGCATCAGCTATGTAGCCAAGTGATCATAGTGTCCAGGGGGCAGCCGTAGATGGAGCAGAGGAGGCCTCCACTAAGCTAGCACGCGGCGTGTAAAGTTAGTAGCCCGGGGGGTGGTCTGCTCAGACGGAGGGGGTCTGCTCAGACGTGGTTGTGTCGACAGAGAATCCAAGCCAGATGGCGATGGCGAAAGAGAGGTTGTGAATTGTAGAATAGTGTTTGCTAACTGGTGCTAGCTTCGTGGCAGTGGCAGTGGCACTAGCTCTTCAGCTAGCCGGCAGATGGGCCTAGCTCGAGGCTAGCTCAAGGCTAACTGGTGCTTGCTTCGGGACAGAGGTGTTAGCCAGTAGTAGCCACTCGGTTGCAGCTAGCTAGCTGTGATGATACGGTGTAATTGTCCAGAGCTTGCGTCAGGAATCCGGTGATGTGGTAGAGAAAAAGCAGTCCTATATGCTCTGGGTTGATATCGCGCTTGCAGCTAGCCGGCAGATGGGCCTAGCTCGAGGCTAGCTCAAGGCTAACTGGTGCTTGCTTCGGGACAGAGGTGTTAGCCAGTAGTAGCCACTCGGTTGCAGCTAGCTAGCTGTGATAATACGGTGTAATTGTCCAGAGCTTGCGTCAGGAATCCGGTGATGTGGTAGAGAAAAAGCAGTCCTATATGCTCTGGGTTGATATCGCGCTTGCAGACTGGCAGGTATCGGCCCGGTATTGAAGCTGGCTGTGTCCGAGTTAAGGGCGAAGACCGCGGCAGTGGCTAACTGACTACTAGCTAGTAGCTAGTTATCTGGCTAGCTTCTGATTGTGGTTACGGTTCTAAAGTATATAAAAAATAGCAGGTCCGTACCACATTGGGTGAGGCGGAATGTAGGAATGTATATTCAGTTCCTAGATGGAAAGTGAAATTAAAATAAATACGAAATGTATACGAAAAATACGAATACTATTTACACGGGACAAGACAGGACAAAGACACATCCGACTGCTGATGTCCCTCTTGCTTTCCCAGGATGCACTACCTGTTAAAGTCAAAATATCTCTCTTTTGGAGAGAGTCACATGATTATGAGTTCCTAGAAAAGGAGTATATAAAACCGAATTAGTCACAGGTCTGTTTAGGCTCTGTTCATAGTACAACCCCAGACATGACTACTGCTCAGGATACACCTCAACACACCTCTTCTCAGCTTTGGGGGTTTTCACCATGTTTCATTCATGACTACCCAGCTTATTGATCAGTTATTACACATCAATTATTGATCAGAAACAGGGTGTGCATATCAGATCAAAACTACTCAGATGAGATGTCTGTCTGTCTATCTGTCTGTCTGTCTGTCTGTCTGTCTGTCTGTCTGTCTGTCTGTCTGTCTGTCTGTCTGTCTGTCTGTCTGTATGTCTGTCTGCCTGTCTATCTGTCTGCCTGTTGG
>NC_092098.1:54520596-54540596 GCF_045679555.1 Salvelinus alpinus
GTAGCTCTGAAGAGATTTTTGATGTGCCGATTCCATGGCAAAGTGTTTAGAAACTGATACACAAAACAACCCTGGATTCAAAACTTTGAGTTTTTCCATTTAAATGATGAACCGAAATTCTTTCAACCAATAGAATGTTATGTTCTGTATATGGGGGGGGGGGGATACAACCAATCAGCTTTGAATATTTACCTGCGGAAATGCAGAATCATTTGATCACTTGTTTTGGTACTGCCCATATGTACTGTAGTTAGTTTTTGGGTCGCGAATTCAGGAATAGCTGAAGAATAACATAACATTTAGTTAAAGCTATCTTTGCAAATAGCACTGCTGAGTGACTAGTAATGGTCAGTCGATCAATAATATAATGATATATTTTAGTAAATGTTTTCATCTTTCATATATAATCTGTAGAAACTATGAGAATAGAAAGGGTCAGAACTTTTGTGAAACATCACAACACCGTTGAAAGATATATTTGGCAAGTAGAAGTCAAGACTGGATGATTGGATGAGACACGATGGGAGGGGTTGAGGGTAACTGAACGGTAGGATTAATAAATAAATAAAGAGATAACTAATGTAAAATGTTTCGTATAAACTGTAAATAGAAGCCTACGTATTTTTTGTCCATTAGTTTACTCCAATTAGGGGAGGAGAGGTAGGGTTATAAAAAATACAAAAATAAGAAAAATATATATGTGGGGGATTGAAAATGATGAAAATATTGACATTGATAGAACCTACCATCTATCTGCAATGTTAAAGCTGCCCCCTAAATATATATATATTTAAAACTCCATGGTGCCCCCTCCCAGAGTGCAAAGCACCTTGGCATGACCCTGGACGACAAACAGCCTGTCGTTCTCTGCCAACGTCAGACTACTGTAGCTCGGTTCCCCGGGTTGTGCCATCAAACACCCTGCAACTTATCCAGAATGATGCATCCGGCCTGGTGTTCAACCTTCCCAAGTTCTCCCATGTCACCCCACTCCTCCTCACACTCCACTGGCTTCCAGTTGAAGTTCACATCCACTACCAGACCACGGTGCTAACCTACGGAACAGCAAGAGGAACTGCCCCTCCCTACCTTCAGGCTACGATCAAACCCTACACCCCAACCCGAGCACTCCTCTGGTCTCTTGGCCCTCCCACATCTAAAGGAGGGCAGCTCAGCCCAGGCCAAGTTCTTCTCTGTCCTGGCACCCTAATGGTGGAACCAGCTTCCCCCTGAAGCTAGAATGGCAGAGTACCTGCCCATCTTCTGAAAACATCTGAACCCCCCCCTCTTCAAACAGTATCTTAAATAATCCCACAGAACCCCCCCCCCCCAACAAACATAAAAACTCTGACTTTGCTGATACTTTATTGAGGAAACATGAACTTACTGTGGTCGTCTCAGTTAGCTATCTCAACATGAACGCCCTAACTGTAAGTCTCTCTGGATATGAGCGCCCGCTAAATGACTAACATGTAAATGTAATTAAAGGAAGTACAATTTTATTTCAATAAAATGCAATGAAATTCAAATTGTCTTATTCGTTCTACTCGTTACCATAGACATGTTTATATTGACGTAATGTATGGTTCCATACCATGTAGCATAATGATGAAACATTAGATTTTTAAAACTCATTCTCTTAAAACAATTTGAAGAATTCTAAGATCATGTTGTGGGTTGTCTATAATAATTCCTAATTATCTTATGTTTTTAAATATCAGAAGACAAAAATACATTTCCCAGAATGCATTAGATCAAACACTGCTGTATGGAAGGGAACAATCTCATGACAAAGAAAAAAAAATTGTTTGACATTGAGTTATTATCAAAATAATATTTGAAATGGTATCTGTATTCTAAGTCCTATATCCTTTTGATAAAAGATTTGTTAAATGAATGAAACATTCATTTTTCATTTCTCAGTTGAATTAGTTTGATTTAAATTCTACTTCCTTCAAATTAAATTCAAATGATGCTTCCTGCGGGGTGTGGCCAATTAAAATGTCATTCAAATTCATTGTTTGAATTCAATTAAATTCAGAATTTTCCCTGGTGTGTGTGCGTGTGTGTATGTGCGTGTGTGCGTGCGTGCGTGCGTGCGCTAACTCTGGCTAAGACGTTATTGATTATTAGTTATTGATCATGTCTCTTCCATAGGTAACGTACGAGGCCCATAAGGAGTACCTGGCTAAGATGTACGAGGAGTACCAGCGACAGGAGGAGGAGAACATCAAGAAGGGGAGGCAAGGTTCTGTCTCCACCATCTCCGGTCTCTCGGCCACGCCCGCCCCCGTCGTCAACGGCAACCTGGAGATCCGCGAGCTGGACGACCACTCACAGACGCAGACCCCAGAAAGCGAGGCCGAGTACGGAGAGGGAGGAGGAGTGGATTCCAGGAACCTGCTCGCTGAGGGAGGGTTGGAGATGAAAGGACCCAACGGGGAGGCGTTGACCCCTGGGGAGCAGGGGTCAGGGGAAAGGGTCGAAGTTCATGACCTCCTGGTGGATATCAAGGCGGAGAAGGTGGAGGCTACGGAGGTCAAACTAGATGACCTGGATCTGTCCCCGGAAGGGACGGTGGGAAGAGGAGGGATAGAGGGACTAAGTGGAGGAGGGATAGGAGGAGGGAGGATGGAGGGACTGGGTGGAGGAGGGATTGGAGGAATAGGAGGAGGAAGGATGGAGGGACTGGGTGGAGGAGGGATAGGAGGAGGGAGGATGGAGGGACTGGGTGGAGGAGGGATAGGAGGAGGGAGGATGGAGGGACTGGGTGGAGGAGGGATAGGAGGAGGGAGAATGGAGGGACTGGGTGGAGGAGGGATAGGAGGAGGGAGAATGGAGAGACTGGGGGGAGGAGGGATAGGAGGTATTGGAGGAGGGAGGATGGAGGGACTGGATGGAGGAGGGATAGGAGGGATTGGAGGAATAGGAGGAGGAAGGATGGAGGGACTGGGTGGAGGAGGGATAGGAGGAGTAAGGATGGGGAACGGGCCTCTGGTGGAGGTAGACTCCCTGCTGGACAGCGCCTACTGTGTCGTGGTGCGGAAGCTGAATGGCAACCACAGTAACATGGTGCCTAAAGATGACACGGTGGTCACGGGGGCGGGGTCTGGCACCATGGAGGATGATGGGAACATGGGTCCGCTCATCACCCTCGCTGACGAGAAGGACAGCGTCCCGAACAACAGAGGATTCCTCTTCAGCAAGGTAGGGGTTAAAGATATGTGTTTTTTTTATAGGAATATTCCCATTGCTGTCAAGAATGTGTTGCTTCTCTCTTTCCTATGTTATTAATGGATTTGCTTTGAAGAAAACATTTAATGGGGTCAAAACACAGCAGATTTACTAATAATTAAGCACCATGTATTGCTGCTGTCTTTTAATTAATAAATAAGCACCAGGCATTGTTACAGTATTTTAATTCATAAATAAGCACCAGGCATTGTTAGTCTTTAATTAAAACCTACAGGAGGGTCTCTCTCCAGGAACAGGGTTGGAGTTAAAACCTACAGGAGGGTATCTCTCCAGGAACAGGGGTGGAGTTAAAACCTACAGGAGGGTATCTCTCCAGGAACAGGGTTGGAGTTAAAACCTACAGGAGGGTCTCTCTCCAGGAACAGGGTTGGAGTTAAAACCTACAGGAGGTCTCTCTCCAGGAACAGGGTTGGAGTTAAAACCTACAGGAGGGTCTCTCTCCAGGAACAGGGTTGGAGCTAAAACCTACAGGAGGGTCTCTCTCCAGGAACAGGGTTGGAGTTAAAACCTACAGGAGGGTAGTTCTCCAGGAACAGGGTTTGAGTTAAAACCTACAGGAGGGTTTCTCTCCAATAACACAGTTGGAGTTAAAACCTCCAGGAGGGTATCTCTCCAGGAACAGGGTTGGAGTCTTGGAGAGACTTGCTGAATTGTCTTTCTATCTTATCTTTTTAAGGTTGATGAGAAGCTGCTTCCAGCGCTGGCTGCCACAGACCCTCTGGTCCTTCCCAGCCCGGACCAGCCCCTCTCCTCGGGCCCCGTCCACTCCTCCACCTGCCCCAGCGATGACCTGAGTCTTCTGGCCCACATGACCTCATGCGGGGGCTCAGACCTGAGCCAAGCCCATGGAGGGCTCCCCGAAGACGGGCCCTTCAATATCCAGAGCCCCCTGGCTGACATCAGCTCCATCGCCCAGAGAGAGAGCCAGGCAGCTGAGATCCAGGCCCAGGGCTACCCAGAGGTAGAGGTCCCGTCTGGGGCAGATGGAGAGGCGGCGGGGGGTAAGGCTGGAGGTGACACAGCTAGCACCACATCTGAAACAGAAAGGTCTGATGATGGGAAGGACAAAGAGATGGAGAAGATACAGACCACGGCTACTACTCAGGTGGGTGACATAAATATCCTACCTCCAATATAGGCCGTCATTGTAAATAAGAATTTGATCTAAAACTGACTTGCCAAGTGAAATAAATGAAGAAAAAAATAATAATAATAATGTTTTAAACCAAGTGAGATAACTCTGGTCCTTCAATTGCTACTGTACTTCAGTAACTGAGATGCTGATCTAAGCTAATGTTTACACAGCTGGCTAACACAGCTGGCTAACACTGATGGCTAACACAGCTGGCTAACACAGCTGGCTAACACAGCTGGCTAACACAGTTGGCTAACACAGCTGGCTAACACAGCTGGCTAACACAGCTGGCTGACACAGCTGGCTAACACAGCTGGCTAACACAGCTGGCTAACACTGCTGGCTAACACTGCTGGCTAACACTGCTGGCTAACACTGCTGGCTAACACTGCTGGTTAACACTGCTGGCTAACACCAGTAGCAGGAAATTGATCCCAAACAATCCTGATACCTTCACAAAAAAAAAGCTAATTTAGTTATAGTTGTTAGCTTAGCTTCCTTAGCAGTCTTATTTTCAATATTCAGGTTCTTTTGACTGTTGTTTTTAAGGTCATGTATTGTTCCCCTCCACAGTGATCCAGTTTGAGCGATACCTAGCTATTTAGCTTAGCCAATTAGCTTTTTGCTGAAGATATTGTTGTTAGGCTAGCAATTGTAGTTAACCAATTCAGCAGTTATTGTTGCTAGTTTACCACCATTCCTTTACCTGTCCCTCCTCCCTGGATGCTCCACGGTCGTACGGCGGCCCAGTCAGATCGTGACCTGTCTCTCTACTCCCCCCTACAGGCGCTCCGTGGTCGTCCGGCAGCCCAGTCAGAGCCTGACCTGTCTCTCTACTTCCCCCTACAGGCGCTCTGTGGTCGTACGGCGACCCAGTCAGAGCGTGACCTGTCTCTCTACTCCCCCCTACAGGCGCTCCGTGGTCGTCCGGCAGCCCAGTCAGATCGTGACCTGTCTCTCTACTTCCCCCTACAGGCGCTCCGTGGTCGTCCGGCAGCCCAGTCAGAGCCTGACCTGTCTCTCTACTTCCCCCTACAGGCGCTCTGTGGTCGTACGGCGACCCAGTCAGAGCGTGACCTGTCTCTCTACTTCCCCCTACAGGCGCTCCGTGGTCGTCCGGCAGCCCAGTCGGAGCGTGACCTGCGTGTGGACCTGGGCTTCAGAGGGATGATGACAGAACCCATGACGGAGGAGCAGCGACGCCAGTTCAGTCCCGGGCCTCGCACCACCATGTTCCGTATCCCAGAGTTCAAGTGGTCGCCCATGCATCAGCGCCTCCTCACAGACCTGCTGGTCGCCCTGGAGACCGACGTGCACATGTGGAGGAGGTGAGGGTGGTCGGACTGTGTTGGTTTACGTCCCTGTTAGTGAGGATTTCTCATTTGTCTCAAGATAATCCATCCACCTGACAGGTGTGGCACATCAACAAGCTGATTAAACAGCGTGATCATTACACAGGTGCACCTTGTGCTGGGGATAATAAAAGGCCACTCTAAAATGGGCAGTTTTATCACACAACACAATGCCACAGATGTATCTTGTTTTGAGGGAGCGTGCAATTGGCATGCTGACTGCAGGAATGTGCACCAAAGCTGTTGCCAGATAATTGAATGTTAATTTCTCTACCATAAGCCGCCTCCAACATCGTTTAGAGAATTTGGAAGTACGTCCAACCGGCCTCACAACCACAGACCAAGTGTAACCACGTCAGTCCAGGACCTCCACATCCAGCTTCTTCACCTGCGGGATCATCTGAGGCCAGCCACCCAGACAGCTGATGAAACTGAGGAGTATTTCTGTCTGTAATAAAGCCTTTTTGTGGGGAAAAAACACATTCTGATTGGCTGGGCCTCACTCTCCAGTAGGTGGGCCTGGCTCCCAAGTGGGTGGGCTTATGCCCTCCCATGCCCACCCAGGGCTGCACCCCTGCCCAGTCATGGATTTACATTGACTGATTTCCTTATATGAACTGTAACTTAGTCAAATCTTTTTTTTAAATGAAGGGGTCTTAATACTTTTCGAATGTGTATATATATATATGTATGTATATGTGTGTATATACAGTTGAAGTCAGAAGTTTACATACACCTTTGCCAAATACACTTAAACTCAGTTTTTCACAATTCCTGATATTTAATCCAGGTAAAAATTCCCTGTTTTAGGTCAGTTAGGATCACCACTTTATTTTAAGAATGTGAAATGTCAGAATAATAGTAGAGAGAATGATTTATTTCAGCTTTCATTTATTTCATCACATTCCTAGTGGGTCAGAAGTTTACATACACTCAATTAGCATTTGGTAGCATTGCCTTTAAATTGTTTAACTTGGGTCAAACGTTTCGGGTACCCTTCCGCAAGCTTCCCACAATAATTTGGGTGAATTTTGGCCCATTCCTCCTTACAGAGCTGGTGTAACTGAGTCAGGTTTGTAGGCCTCCTTGCTCGCACACGCTTTTTCAGTTCTGCCCACACATTTTCTATAGGATTGAGGCCAGGGCTTTGTGATGGCCACTCCAATACCTTGACTTTGTTGTCCTTAAGCCATTTTGCCACAACTTTGGAAGTATGCTTGTGGCCATTGTCCATTTGGAAGACCCATTTGCGAACAAGCTTTAACTTCCTGACTGATGTCTTGAGATGTTGCTTCAATATATCCATGTAATTGTCCATCCTCATGATGCCATCTATTTTGTGAAGTGCACCAGACCCTCCTGCAGCAAAGCATCCCCACAACATGATGCTTCACGTTTGGGATGGTGTTCTTCAGCTTGCAAGCTTCCCCCTTTTTCCTCCAAACATAACGATGGTCATTATGGCCAAACAGTTCTATTTTTGTTTCATTCGACCAGAGGACATTTCTCCAAAAAGTACGATCTTTGTCCCCATGTGCAGTTGCAAACCGTAGTCTGGCTTTTTTTATGGCGGTTTTGGAGCAGTGGCTTCTTCCTTGCTGAGCGGCTTTTCAGGTTATGTCGATATAGGACTCGTTTTACTGTGGATATAGATACTTTTGTACCTGTTTCCTCCAGCATTTTCACAAGGTCCTTTGCTGTTGTTCTGGGATTGATTTGCACTTTTCACACCAAAGTACGTTCATCTCTAGGAGACAGAACACGTCTCCTTCCTGAGCAGTATGATGGCTGCGTGGTCCCATGGTATTTATACGTGCATACTATTAATTGTACAGATGAACGTGGTACCTTCAGGCGTTTGGAAATTGCTTCCAAGGATGAACCAGACTTGTGGAGGTCTACAAAAAAATTTCTGAGGTCTTGGCTGATTTCTTTAGATTTTCCCAAAAGGTGTCAAGCAAAGAAACACAGAGTTTGAAGGTAGGCCTTGAAATACATTGACAGGTACACCTCCAATTGACTCATATGATGTCAATTAGCCTATCAGAATCTTCTAAAGCCATGACATAATTTTCTGGAATTTTCCAAGCTGTATAAAGGCACAGTCAAGTGTATGTAAACGTCTGACACACTGGAATTGTGATACTGGGAATGAGTGAAATAATCTGTCTGTTAACAATGTTGAAAAATGACTTGTGTCATGCACGAAGTAGATTTCCTAACCGACTTGCCAAAACTATAGTTTGTTAACAAGAAATTTGTGGAGTGGTTGAAAAACGAGTTTTAATGACTCCAACCTAAGTGTATGTAAACTTCCGATTTCAACTGTATACACACAGAAAAAGTGTGTGTACATTCGAAAAAGTATTAAGACCCCTTCAATGTAGACATCAACCCTAAGCACACAGCCAAGACAACGTCGGAGTGGCTTTTAGTCTCTGAATGTCCTTGAGTGGCCCAGCCAGAGCCCGGACTTGAACCCGATTGAACATCTCTGGAGAGACCTGAAAATAGCTGTGCAGCGACGCTCCCCATCCAACCTGACAGAGCTTGAGAGGATCTGCAGAGAAGAATGGGAGGAACTCCCCAAAATACAGGTGTGCCAAGCTTGTAGCGTCATACCCAAGAAGACTCGAGGATGTAATCGCTGCCAAAGGTGCTTCAACAAAGTATTAAGTAAAGGGTCTGAATACTTATGTAAATGTCATTTTTCAGTTTATGAATTTTTTTAATTTGCTAAAATGTTTAAAAACATGTTTTTGTCAGTATGGGGTATTATGATGTCAGTATGGGGTATTGTGATGTCAGTATGGGGTATTATGATGTCAGTATTGGGTATTGTGATGTCAGTATGGGGTATTATGATGTCAGTATGGGGTATTGATTGGAGGGGAAACTTATTCCACATTTTCCATTCCTGAATTGAAAATGTTTAAATATTAGAATTTTTTCCAATCTACACACAATACTCCATAAAAAATGTAGTGAACATTTTAAAACACAGAAATATCTGATTTACATAAGTATTCACTCCCCGGGGTCAATACATGTTACATATATACAGTAGGTCAAATGAACAAGATCAAAATACATGAAATGAAAAACTAACTAAATTTACAAAATATATTCTCAGCAGACAGTCTTTCAGAGGGAATAATGAAAGTGTTTGTAAGAAAATAGTTATCTGTGGACTCATTCCTTCCAGGATGTAAGGAAGAGTTGTTCTGTGGACTCATGCCTTCCAGGATGTAAGGAAGTGTTGTTCTGTGGACTCATGCCTTCCAGGATGTAGGGAAGTGTTATTCTGTGGACTCATTCCTTCCAGGATGTAAGGAAGTGTTGTTCTGTGGACTCATGCCTTCCAGGATGTAAGGAAGTGTTGTTCTGTGGACTCATGCCTTCCAGGATGTAAGAGTTGTTCTGTGGACTCACACCTTCCAGGATGTAAGGAGGTGTTGTTCTGTGGACTCATGCCTTCCAGGATGTAAGGAAGTGTTGTGCTGTGGACTCATGCCTTCCAGGATGTAAGGAAGTGTTGTTATGTGGACTCACGCCTTCCAGGATGTAAGGAAGTGTTGTTCTGTGGACTCATGCCTTCCAGGATGTAAGGAATAGTTATTCTGTGGACTCATGCCTTCCAGGATGTAAGGAAGTGTTGTTCTGTGGACTCATGCCTTCCAGGATGTAAGGAAGTGTTATTCTGTGGACTCATGCCTTCCAGGTTGTAAGGAATAGTTATTCTGTGGACTCATGCCTTCCAGGATGTAAGGAAGTGTTGTTCTGTGGACTCATGCCTTCCAGGTTGTAAGGAATAGTTATTCTGTGGACTCATGCCTTCCAGGTTGTAAGGAATAGTTATTCTGTGGACTCATGCCTTCCAGGATGTAAGGAAGTGTTGTTCTGTGGACTCATGCCTTCCAGGATGTAAGGAATAGTTATTCTGTGGACTCATGCCTTCCAGGATGTAAGGAAGTGTTGTTCTGTGGACTCATGCCTTCCAGGATGTAAGGAAGTGTTGTTCTGTGGACTCATGCCTTCCAGGATGTAAGGAATAGTTGTCCCCCTAGTTTAAAACAACATTATTAACCCCTCACTGTCTCCTTTCTCCCGTTTTCCATCTTCTCTCTTCATTTCCTCTCTCTCCTCTCCTCTCTTCCTCCTCTCCTCCTATCTCCTCCTCTCTCCGTCCTCCTCCTCTCCTCTCCTCTCCTCTCTCCTCTCTCCAGCCATTCGACCAAGTCAGTGATGGACTTTGTGAACAGCAATGAGAACATCATCTTTGTCCACAACACCATTCATCTCATCTCTCAGATGGTGGACAACATCATCATCGCCTGTGGAGGAATCCTTCCTCTACTCTCTGCTGCCACCTCCCCCTCTGTAAGTGTGGCTCACTACTGCCCCTTTTTGGTGGAGAGGGAAACTGCAGGACTACTCATGTTGATCAGACCCGGGTGCTCATTTATCAAACGTGCATACATTTCAAATCAAATCAAATCAAATGTTATTAGTCACATACACATGGTTAGCAGATGTTAATGCGAGTGTAGCGAAATGCTTGTGCTTCTAGTTCCGACAATGCAGTAATAACCAACAAGTAATCTAACCTAACAATTCCACAACTACTACCTTACACACACACACAAGTGTAAAGGGATAAAGAATATGTACATAAAGATATATGAATGAGTGGTGGTACAGAACGGCATGGCAGATGCAGTAGATGGTATAGAGTACGGTATATACATATGAGATGAGTACTGTAGGGTATGTAAACATAAAGTGGCATAGTTTAAAGTGGCTAGTGGTACATGTATTACATGAAGATGGCAAGATGCAGTAGATGATATAGAGTACAGTATATACATATGAGATGGGTAATGTAGGGTATGTAAACATTATATTAAGTGGCATTGTTTAAAGTGGCTAGTGGTACATTTTTACATAATTTCCATCAATTCCCATTTTTAAAGTGGCTGGAGTTGAGTCAGTATGTTGGCAGCGGCCGCTAAATGTTAGTGGTGGCTGTTTAACAGTCTGATGGCCTTGAGATAGAAGCTGTTTTTCAGTCTCTCGGTCCCTGCTTTGATGCACCTGTACTGACCTCGCCTTCTGGATGATAGCGGGGTGAACAGGCAGTGGCTTGGGTGGTTGTTGTCCTTGATGATCTTTATGGCCTTCCTGTGACATCGGGTGGTGTAGGTGTCCTGGAGGGCAGGTAGTTTGCCCCCGGTGATGCGTTCTGCAGACCTCACTACCCTCTGGAGAGCCTTACGGTTGTGGGCGGAGCAGTTGCCGTACCAGGCGGTGATACAGCCCGACAGGATGCTCTCGATTGTGCATCTGTAGAAGTTTGTGAGTGCTTTTGGTGACAAGCCGAATTTCTTCAGCCTCCTGAGGTTGAAGAGGCGCTGCTGCGCCTTCTTCACAACGCTGTCTGTGTGGGTGGACCAATTCAGTTTGTCCGTGATGTGTACACCGAGGAACTTAAAACTTTCCACCTTCTCCACTACTGACCCGTCGATGTGGATAGGGGGGTGCTCCCTCTGCTGTTTCCTGAAGTCCACAATCATCTCCTTTGTTTTGTTGACGTTGAGTGTGAGGTTATTTTCCTGACACCACACTCCGAGGGCCCTCACCTCCTCCCTGTAGGCCGTCTCGTCGTTGTTGGTAATCAAGCCTACCACTGTAGTGTCATCCGCAAACTTGATGATTGAGTTGGAGGCGTGCATGGCCACGCAGTCGTGGGTGAACAGGGAGTACAGGAGAGGGCTCAGAACGCACCCTTGTGGGGCCCCAGTGTTGAGGATCAGCGGGGTGGAGATGTTGTTACCTACCCTCACCACCTGGGGGCGGCCCGTCAGGAAGTCCAGGACCCAGTTGCACAGGGCGGGGTCGAGACCCAGGGTCTCGAGCTTGATGACGAGTTTGGAGGGTACTATGGTGTTAAATGCTGAGCTGTAATCGATGAACAGCATTCTCACATGGGTATTCCTCTTGTCCAGATGGGTTAGGGCAGTGTGCAGTGTGGTTGCGATTGCGTCGTCTGTGGACCTATTGGGTCGGTAAGCAAATTGGAGTGGGTCTGGGGTGTCCGGTAGGGTGGAGGTGATATGGTCCTTGACTAGTCTCTCAAAGCACTTCATGATGACGGAAGTGAGTGCTACGGGGCGGTAGTCGTTTAGCTCAGTTACCTTAGCTTTCTTGGGAACAGGAACAATGGTGGCCCTCTTGAAGCATGTGGGAACAGCAGACTGGGATAAGGATTGATTGAATATGTCCGTAAACACACCAGCCAGCTGGTCTGCGCATGCTCTGAGGACGCGGCTGGGAATGCCGTCTGGGCCTGCAGCCTTGCGAGGGTTAACACGTTTAAATGTTTTACTCACCTCGGCTGCAGTGAAGGAGAGCCCGCAGGTTTTGGTAGGGGGCCGTGTCAGTGGCACTGTATTGTCCTCAAAGCGGGCAAAAAAGTTGTTTAGCCTGTCTGGGAGCAAGACATCCTGGTCCGCGACGGGGCTGGTTTTCTTTTTGTAATCCGTGATTGACTGTAGACCCTGCCACATACCTCTTGTGTCTGAGCTGTTGAATTGCGACTCGATTTTGTCTCTGTACTGGGACTTAGCCTGTTTGATTGCCTTGCGGAGAGAATAGCTACACTGTTTGTATTCGGTCATGCTTCCGGTCACCTTGCCCTGGTTAAAAGCAGTGGTTCGCGCTTTCAGTTTCACGCGAATGCTGCCGTCAATCCACGGTTTCTGGTTTGGGAATGTTTTAATCGTTGCTGTGGGTACGACATCGTCAATGCACTTCCTAATGAACTCGCTCACCGAATCAGCATATTCGTCAATATTGTTGTTGGACGCGATGCGGAACATATTCCAATCCGCGTGATCGAAGCAGTCTTGAAGCGTGGATTCAGATTGGTCGGACCAGCGTTGAACAGACCTGAGCGCGGGAGCTTGTTGTTTGAGTTTCTGTTTGTAGGCTGGAATCAACAAAATGGAGTCGTGGTCAGCTTTTCCGAAAGGGGGGCGGGGGAGGGCCTTATATGCGTCGCAGAAATTAGTATAACAATGATCTAGGGTTTTTCCAGCCCTGGTAGCACAATCGATATGCTGATAGAATTTAGGGAGTTTTGTTTTTAGATTAGCCTTGTTAAAATCCCCAGCTACGATGAATGCAGCCTCAGGGTGTGTGGTTTCCAGTTTACAAAGAGTCAGATAAAGTTCGTTCAGGGCCATCGATGTGTCTGCTTGGGGGGGAATATATACGGCTGTGATTATGATTGAAGAGAATTCCCTTGGTAGATAATGCGGTCGACATTTGATTGTGAGGAGTTCTAGATCAGGTGAACAGAATGACTTGAGTTCCTGTGTGTTGTTATGATGATCACACCACTTCTCGTTAATCATAAGGCATACCCCCCCGCCCCTCTTCTTACCGGAAAGATGTTTGTTTCTGTCGGCGCGATGCATGAAGAAACCAGCTGGCTGCACCGACTCCGTTAGCGTCCCTTGAGTTAGCCATGTTTCCGTGAAGCAGAGCACGTTGCAATCCCTGATGTCTCTCTGGAATGCTACCCGTGCTCGGATTTCATCAACCTTATTGTCAAGAGACTGGACATTGGCGAGTAGTATGCTAAGGAGTGGAGCGCGATGTGCCCGTCTCCGAAGCCTGACCACGAGACCGCCTCGTTTGCCCCTTTTTCGGCGTCGCACAGGGTCGCCGGCTGGGATCAGATCCATTGTATTGGGTGGAAGGCAAAACACTGGATCCGTTTCGGGAAAGTCATATTCCTGGTAGGAACGATGATGAGTTGACGTTAATCGTATATTCAGTAGTTCCTCCCGACTGTATGTAATGAAACCTAAGATTACCTGGGGTACCGATGTAAGAAATAACACATAAAAAAACAGAATACTGCATATTTTCCAAGGAACGCGAAGCGAGGCGGCCATCTCTTTTCGGCGCCGGAAGAAGGTCATTTCTCTACATTTCTCTGTAAAGTCTGGCGTACGTGAAGATTCTAGGATTTGCGTACGTAACATGTTATGGGGATTTATCAAACTGTGTCGTACGCAACAAATACGCATGTGTTCATTGATTAATCAGAACCTTACTATATTTGTGAGCTTGTGTACGAGCATTACAATCCTGCCTGGAAAACACCCTCCATTCACCTTTTATGGGAGGAAAAAGGCCCTCATTTGCTGTATGATTTGGAGATGTTGGTACTGGGCCGTGATAGTTCCTAAAAGAAAAGCGTAATGGCAAGTTTGATCACATTTGTGTAGAGGTGTGGGCAGAATGTGTTCATCTTTTGCAGTGACTTTCAAACAAAAAATGCATACCACCTATAGTGAGTGCCAAACGGGCCACTCGGTGCCGAACGGGCCACTCGGTGCCGAACGGGCCACTCGGTGCCAAACGGGCCACTCGGTGCCAAACGGGCCACGCGGTGCCGAACGGGCCACGCGGTGCCGAACGGGCCACTCGGTGCCAAACGGGCCACGCGGTGCCGAACGGGCCACTCGGTGCCGAACGGCCACTCGGTGCCAAACGGGCCACGCGGTGCCGAACGGGCCACTCGGTGCCAAACGGGCCACGCAGTGCCACTTTTTTTTTTTTTCAATATTTAGTTTATCAATACATGTTTGTTTTTCTGTCTCCTGCCTTGCTATAGGCTCTGAGATTAACTTTTACTTGGTACTCATCCCGGATCCGGGAGCACCCCCCACAGTAAAAAAGCTGACTAGCATAGCCTAGCATAGCGTCACAAGTAAATACAAGCATCTAAATATCATTAAATCACAAGTCCAAGACACCAGATGAAAGATACAGATCTTGTGAATCCAGCCATCATTTCTGATTTTTAAAATGTTTTACAGGGAAGACACAATATGTAAATCTATTAGCTAACCACGTTAGCAAAAGACACCACTTTTTTTACTCCACCAGTTTTTTACTCCATCAGTAGCTATCACTAATTCGACTAAATAAAGATATATATAGCCACTAACCAAGAAACAACTCCATAAGATGACAGTCTGATAACATATTTATGGTATAGGATATGTTTTTTTAGAAAAATGTGCATTTTTCAGGTATAAATCACAGTTGTACATTGCAGCTGCAATCTGAAATAGCGTTGGAAGCAGCCGGAATAATTACAGAGACCGACGTCAATTACCCAAATACTCATCCTAAAACATTTCTGAAAAATACACAGCCTACAGCAATTGAAAGACAAAGATCTTGTGAATCCAGACAATATTTCAGATTTTCTAAGTGTTTTACAGGGAAGACACAATATGTAAATCTATTAGCTAACCATGATAGCAAAAGACACAACTTTTTTTCTCCACCATTTTTTCCCTGCATCAGTAGCTATCACTAATTCGACTAAATAAAGATATATATAGCCACTAACCAAGAAACAACTTCATAAGATGACAGTCTGATAACATATTTATGGTATAGGATATGTTTTTTTAGAAAAATGTGCATTTTTCAGGTATAAATCACAGTTGTACATTGCAGCTGCAATCTGAAATAGCGTTGGAAGCAGCCGGAATAATTACAGAGACCGACGTCAATTACCAAAATACTCATCCTAAAACACTTCTGAAAAATACACAGCCTACAGCAATCGAAAGACACAGATCTTGTGAATCCAGACAATATTTCAGATTTTCTAAGTGTTTTACAGCGAAAACACAATATATCGTTATATTAGCATACCACATGAGCTAACATCACACCAGCATTAAATCAAGGCAAAAGGGGCGATAACGTTATCGCCACCAAAATATATTAATTTTTTCACTAACCTTCTCAGAATTCTTCAGATGACAGTCCTGTAACATCATATTACACAATGCATATAGAGTTTGTTCGAAAATGTGCATATTTAGCATCACAAATCGTGGTTATGCAATGTAATCTGTCAAAACATGGCATGCATTCGGGCCGGCGCCATCTTGGAAAGGCACCTATGTTTACGATTATTTATTGATTAGATTGACAAAAAAAATACAGGTTGGACAGCTAATGAAAGATGCATTGGTTATTAATGCAGCCGCTGATTTAGATTTTTAAAATTTACGTTACTAGACATACATTGTGAGTTACAGCCAGACTAGTGCCGCAAAAAATGGCTGACCACTGCGTTTACATTTTTCCACATAAATACGGAATAAAATCATAAATAACTCTTACTTTTGGACGAGCTTCCATCAGTATCTTGGGCAATGTGTCCTTTGTCCAAAAGTATCGTTGCTTTGTTGTAAAACGACCTCCTCAACTTCGGAACTAGCAGCTAACGATAGCTACACGGCACACACATGTCCAAATCCTCAAACGCAATACTAAGGAAATTCAGAAAAATAGCAATATACTTGCATAAACTGATATAAATCGGTTTCAAATAACTTCGTTATGATGTTTCTAACACCTATATCGAATTAAATCACAGACGGATATATCTTTGATCAATAACGAGAGCTTTTGAGCATGCGATTCTGATGTCCTCCCTTGCGTCCTGGCAAGCGTCGAAAAGAAGGGACATCTCACTCCATTCCCTTTTAAAAACTCTGACAAACACGTAGAGACACCATTCCACTTCTCATTGGTTACTGACATCCAGGGGAAGGCGGGTGCAGTTCATGTCAAGCCATAGGGCACACACAGAGTTTTAAACTGATCCGAGATCAGATACTATTTTTCAGAGCTTCGCATGTCCTGTCATGAGTTTCGCTGTAGAAAGAGTTCTGGTTCACCCACAGACATAATTCAAACGGTTTTAGAAACTAGAGATTGTTTTCTATCCAATAGTAATAATAATATGCATATTGTACGAGCAAGAATTGAGTACGAGGCAGTTTATTTTGGAAATGTAAAAAAAATAATAATGCTAACAGCTCCCCCTATTGACAAAAGGTTTTAACTAGACTATGATGTCACGCTCCTATCCTGCCTTGCTATAGGCTCTGAGATTAACTAGACTATGATGTCACGCTCCTATCGCACAGCAATACTGTCAAACATTTAAAAATGGCTACCGTCCTATTTTCTTTCGAGCATGGGTGGCTATTGAATGAGCGATGGATAAATGGTAGTCTAATATTAGAGTAGAGGGAATAAACCAGTCATGTCATAAAAGGAGAGACATGTCCTGCAGTGTAATTATGATTTATGCCTATATAATACAATATATATAATAAAATAAATATGAGGCTACATGTTGCTATGCTAACTTCTTACCAACGGAAAATGCGTCTGTTTTACCATTAGGCCTATATAATAAAATAAATACGTTTTAAAGTGTTATTAGCATAGCATTATTATAATTCCCGTAATTATTATAATAAACACCTCCATTTCCCACCAGAAAAACAATATTTGCTAATTGATCAACCACTAGAAGTGGTGCGTCCGCATTGGTCTGAGCTTGGAGACTTGGAGATAGGCAGAATTTCACGCAACTTTAACATTGATAAATACCAACCACTGTACGCAAATCTGGCGCATGCAAGGTTTACAGTTTACCTTTGACAAATTAAGCCCCTGTTTATTACTGTGTGCTGGTGGTGTATAGCCTATCTGGTTGGCACTACTTGGCCGTGCTAGAAAGTACAGCTTATTTTTATGATGGTATTGCCTCTTTTGTCCTCGATAGCATGTAGCTAGCTAGCTAATGTAGTCTAGTGGTTACTGTACCATGTATCATCTAGTGGTTACTGTGGTTACTGTACCATGTAGCATCTAGTGGTTACTGTGGTTACTGTACCATGTATCATCTAGTGGTTACTGTGGTTACTGTACCATGTAGCATCTAGTGGTTACTGTGGTTACTGTACCATGTATCATCTAGTGGTTACTGTGGTTACTGTACCATGTATCATCTAGTGGTTACTGTGGTTACTGTACCATGTATCATCTAGTGGTTACTGTGGTTACTGTACCATGTATCATCTAGTGGTTACTGTGGTTACTGTACCATGTATCATCTAGTGGTTACTGTGGTTACTGTACCATGTATCATCTAGTGGTTACTGTGGTTACTGTACCATGTATCATCTAGTGGTTACTGTGGTTACTGTACCATGTAGCATCTAGTGGTTACTGTGGTTACTGTACCATGTATCATCTAGTGGTTACTGTGGTTACTGTACCATGTATCATCTAGTGGTTACTGTACCATGTATCATCTAGTGGTTACTGTGGTTACTGTACCATGTATCATCTAGTGGTTACTGTGGTTACTGTACCATGCATCATCTAGTGGTTACTGTGGTTACTGTGCCATGTATCATCTAGTGGTTACTGTGGTTACTGTACCATGTAGCATCTAGTGGTTACTGTGGTTACTGTACCATGTATCATCTAGTGGTTACTGTGGTTACTGTACCATGTATCATCTAGTGGTTACTGTGGTTACTGTACCATGCATCATCTAGTGGTTACTGTGGTTACTGTGCCATGTATCATCTAGTGGTTACTGTGGTTACTGTACCATGTAGCATCTAGTGGTTACTGTGGTTACTGTACCATGTAGCATCTAGTGGTTACTGTGGTTACTGTACCATGTATCATCTAGTGGTTACTGTGGTTACTGTACCATGTATCATCTAGTGGTTACTGTACCATGTATCATCTAGTGGTTACTGTGCCATGTATCATCTAGTGGTTACTGTGGTTACTGTACCATGTATCATCTAGTGGTTACTGTGGTTACTGTACCATGTATCATCTAGTGGTTACTGTGGTTACTGTACCATGTAGCATCTAGTGGTTACTGTGGTTACTGTACCATGTATCATCTAGTGGTTACTGTGGTTACTGTACCATGTATCATCTAGTGGTTACTGTACCATGTATCATCTAGTGGTTACTGTGGTTACTGTACCATGTATCATCTAGTGGTTACTGTGGTTACTGTACCATGTATCATCTAGTGGTTACTGTGGTTACTGTACCATGTATCATCTAGTGGTTACTGTACCATGTATCATCAAGTGGTTACTGTGGTTACTGTACCATGTATCATCTAGTGGTTACTATGGTTACTGTACCATGTATCATCTAGTGGTTACTGTGGTTACTGTACCATGTATCATATAGTGGTTACTGTGGTTACTGTACCATATATCATCTAGTGGTTGCTGTGGTTACTGTACCATGTATCATCTAGTGGTTACTGTGGTTACTGTACCATGCATCATCTAGTGGTTACTGTGGTTACTGTGCCATGTATCATCTAGTGGTTACTGTGGTTACTGTACCATGTATCATCTAGTGGTTACTGTACCATGTAGCATCTAGTGGTTACTGTGGTTACTGTACCATGTATCATCTAGTGGTTACTGTGGTTACTGTACCATGTATCATCTAGTGGTTACTGTACCATGTATCATCTAGTGGTTACTGTGGTTACTGTACCATGTATCATCTAGTGGTTACTGTGGTTACTGTACCATGTATCATCTAGTGGTTACTGTGGTTACTGTACCATGTATCATCTAGTGGTTACTGTGGTTACTGTACCATGTATCATCTAGTGGTTACTGTGGTTACTGTACCATGTATCATCTAGTGGTTACTGTGGTTACTGTACCATGTATCATCTAGTGGTTACTGTGGTTACTGTACCATGTAGCATCTAGTGGTTACTGTGGTTACTGTACCATGTATCATCTAGTGGTTACTGTGGTTACTGTACCATGTATCATCTAGTGGTTACTGTGGTTACTGTACCATGTATCATCTAGTGGTTACTGTACCATGTATCATCAAGTGGTTACTGTGGTTACTGTACCATGTATCATCTAGTGGTTACTATGGTTACTGTACCATGTATCATCTAGTGGTTACTGTGGTTACTGTACCATGTATCATATAGTGGTTACTGTGGTTACTGTACCATATATCATCTAGTGGTTGCTGTGGTTACTGTACCATGTATCATCTAGTGGTTACTCTGGTTACTGTACCATGCATCATCTAGTGGTTACTGTGGTTACTGTGCCATGTATCATCTAGTGGTTACTGTGGTTACTGTACCATGTATCATCTAGTGGTTACTGTACCATGTAGCATCTAGTGGTTACTGTGGTTACTGTACCATGTATCATCTAGTGGTTACTGTGGTTACTGTACCATGTATCATCTAGTGGTTACTGTGGTTACTGTACCATGTATCATCTAGTGGTTACTGTGGTTACTGTACCATGTATCATCTAGTGGTTACTGTGGTT
>NC_092098.1:54545596-54552334 GCF_045679555.1 Salvelinus alpinus
AGAGAGAGGGAGGCAGAGAGAGGGAGGCAGAGAGAGGGAGGCAGAGAGAGGGAGGCACAGAGAGGGAGGCAGAGATAGGGAGGCACAGAGAGGGAGGCAGAGATAGGGAGGCAGAGAGAGGGAGGCAGAGAGAGGGAGGCAGAGAGAGGGAGGCACAGAGAGGGAGGCAGAGAGAGGGAGGCACAGAGAGGGAGGCACAGAGAGGGAGGGAGAGAGAGGGAGGCACAGAGAGGGAGGCAGAGAGAGGGAGGCACAGAGAGGGAGGCAGAGATAGGGAGGCAGGGAGAGGGAGAGGGAGGCACAGAGAGGGAGAGGGAGGCACAGAGAGGGAGGGACAGAGAGGGAGGCAGAGAGAGAGAGGGAGGCAGAGAGAGGGAGGCAAGAGAGAGGGAGGCAGAGAGAGGGAGGCAGAGAGAGGGAGGCAGAGAGAGAGAGGGAGGCAGAGAGAGGGAGGCAGAGAGAGGGAGGCAGAGAGAGGGAGGCAGAGATAGGGAGGCAGGGAGAGGGAGAGGGAGGCAGAGAGAGGGAGGGAGAGAGAGGGAGGCACAGAGAGGGAGGCAGAGAGAGGGAGGCACAGAGAGGGAGGCAGAGATAGGGAGGCAGGGAGAGGGAGAGGGAGGCACAGAGAGGGAGAGGGAGGCACAGAGAGGGAGGGACAGAGAGGGAGGCAGAGAGAGGGAGGCAGAGAGAGGGAGGCAGAGAGAGGGAGGCAGAGAGAGGGAGGCAGAGAGAGGGAGGCAGAGAGAGGGAGAGGGAGGACAGAGAGGGAGAGGGAGGCAGAGAGAGGGAGGCAGAGAGAGGGAGGCAGAGAGAGGGAGGCAGAGAGAGGGAGGGAGAGAGAGGGAGGGAGAGAGAGGGAGGCACAGAGAGGGAGGCACAGAGAGGGAGGCACAGAGAGGGAGGCACAGAGAGAGGGAGAGGGAGGCAAGAGAGGGAGGCACAGAGAGGGAGGCAGGGAGAGGGAGGCAAGAGAGGGAGGCACAGAGAGGGAGAGGGAGGCACAGAGAGGGAGAGGGAGGCACAGAGAGGGAGGCAGAGAAGGGAGGCAGGAGAGGGAGGCAGAGAGAGGGGGGAGAGAGGAGGCAGAGAGAGGGAGGCAGAGAGAGGGAGGCAGAGAGAGGGAGGCAGAGAGAGGGAGGCAAGAGAGGGAGGGAGAGAGGGAGGCAGAGAGAGGGAGGCACAGAGAGGGAGAGGGAGGAGAGGAGGAGAGGGAGGCACAGAGAGAGGGAGGCAAGAGGGAGGGAGAGAGGGAGGCACAGAGAGGGAGGCAGAGAGAGGGAGGCAGGGAGAGGGAGAGGGAGGCACAGAGAGGGAGAGGGAGGCACAGAGAGGGAGGCAGAGAGAGGGAGAGGCACAGAGAGGGAGGCAGAGAGAGGGAGGGAGAGAGGGAGGGAGAGAGAGGGAGGCACAGAGAGGGAGAGGGAGGCAGAGAGAGGGAGGCAGAGAGAGGGAGGCAGAGAGAGGGAGGCGAGAGAGGGAGAGAGAGGGAGGAAGAGAGGGAGGCACAGAGAGGGAGGCAGAGAGAGGGAGGCAGAGAGAGGGAGGCAGAGAGAGGGAGGCAGAGAGAGGGAGGCAGAGAGAGGGAGGCAGAGAGAGGGAGGGAGAGAGAGGGAGGCAGAGAGAGGGAGGCAGAGAGAGGGAGGCAGAGAGAGGGAGGCAGAGAGAGAGGGAGGCAGAGAGAGGGAGGCAGAGAGAGGGAGGCAGAGAGAGGGAGGCAGAGAGGGAGGCAGAGAGAGGGAGGCAGAGAGAGGGAGGGAGAGAGAGAGAGGGAGGCAGAGAGAGGGAGGCAGAGAGAGGGAGAGGGAGGCACAGAGAGGGAGGCGACAGAGAGGGAGGCAGAGAGGGAGAGGGAGGCACAGAGAGGGAGGCAGGGAGAGGGAGGCAGAGAGGGAGAGGGAGGCAGAGAGAGGGAGGCAGAGATATGGAGCAGAGAGAGGGAGGCACAGAGAGGGAGGTACAGAGAGGGATGGCATAGATATCTATCTATATATATCTATTATATATATCTATCTATGATATATCTATTCTATATATGCTATTATATATATCTACTGATATATACCTATGCATATATATCTATTATGCATATATATCTATGTATATATATATCTATGTATATATATGTACTGCTATATACCTATGACATATACCTATGCATATATCATATCTATATATACCTACTGCATACACTCGTATTATTATCTATGTATATATATCTATCTATATATACTGTATGCATATATACTGATGAATATATATCTATGCATATATATCTATCTATATATATCTATGCATATATACTCTGATGTATATAGAACTGTATGCATACATACCTATCATATATATGTATATATATATTTATGTTACATATGTACCTGATATATCTATACGCATATACACGTATATACTTATGCATATGTATCATATATACCTATCTATATATATCTATGTATATACACATATCTATCATATATATCTGATCATATATATCTATCTATATATATCTATGCATATGCATATCTATGCATACACACCTGATGATATATATCTATATGTATGCATATATATATCTGTATGGATAGATACCTATTATGGATACCTATACTGCATATACCTATACATATATCTACTATATGTATCTATATATATCTATTATATATACCTATATGTATATATATGGTACCTAGATGGATATATACGATGCATATATACTAGTATGCATATATACCTATCTATATAGCTGCATGCATATATACCTAATCTACATATACACCTATTATATATACCTGATGATCTATATACCTAGATGATGCATCTATATATCTATGCATCATGACATGCATGCATATACACCCATGTATATATACTGTATGTATATATATACTGTATGCAATATATATGCATGCATATACTATATACCTATGCATATATACTGTATGCATAATACCTACCTACTAGAATGGATGTATATACCTATATGTATGCATATATACTGTATGGCATATATACTTATGTATACACACACACCTGTATGGATATATATCCTATGCATATATATCTGTATGCCTACATATATATATCTATATATATCTATATATATATCATGCATGGATATATGATTCATATATGCGATGTATATATATCTATATATATATATCTATGAATATACTATCTATATATATATATACCTATATACCTATATCGTATGCATATAGATCTGATGGATAGATAGATGGATGCATATATATCTATATATATATATCTATCTATATACTTGATGCATAGATAGGTAGATGGATGCATATATACTGGATGCATATAGATGGATGGCATATATACGTATGCATACAGCATGGATGGATATAGTGCATGGATAGAGATTGATGCATATACAGATGGATGCATAGTGTACCTACGTATAGCATATATATGGATGCATATATACTGATGGCATAGATAGCTGAATGGATATATCTGTATGTATGTGTAGCATATACGCGCATGCATATATGGGTAGTGCATGCATGCATATGGATGCACATAGATGCATGCATATATACCGTGATTGTACATATGTATGCATAGATCCATGATATACTGTGATGTATATATGATATACATGCATCATACACCCGTGATGTACAGATACGTATGCGTATATGATATATATGCTATGAATAGATGGATGCATATATATGTATGGATGGATATGGAGTCATATATATAGCTGCATGCATATATATGTATTATCTATATATATGGAAACCACACATGCATATATATGTATTATATATACTGTGATGCATATATACTGATGGCATATAGATGATTGTATGCATATATACTGATTGATATAGGCACTGATATATACGGATGTATATATATATATGTGATGCACATATATGGATGGCATAATACATGGGAGATACCTATGCACATACTATCATGTATATATGCTATGTGCATATACACGTATGCATGATACGTATGGATATATGCTGGATGGCATATAGATGGATGCATATATACGTGATGGATATATATGTATGTTATACATGCTGATGGCATAGAGATGGAGTAATATAGATCTGATGCATAGATGCACTATGCATATACGCTATGCATATAGATATCTGATGCATATATATACGGATAGATGCGAGGGCAGAGAGAGGGAGGCACGAGAGAGGGAGGCAGAGAGAGAGAGGCACAGAGAGGGAGGCACAGAGAGGGAGGGAGAGAGAGGGAGGCACGAGAGGGAGAGGGAGGCAGAGAGAGGGAGGCACAGAGAGGGAGGCGAGAGAGAGGGAGGGAGAGCAGAGAGAGGGAGGCAGAGAGAGGGAGGCAGAGAGAGGGAGGCAGAGAGAGGGAGGCACAGAGAGGGAGGGAGCACAGAGAGGGAGGCAGAGAGAGGAGAGGCAGAGAGAGGGAGGCAGAGAGAGGGAGGCAGAGAGAGGGAGGGAGAGAGAGGGAGGCACAGAGAGGGAGGCAGAGAGAGGGAGGCAGAGAGAGGGAGGCACAGAGAGGGAGGCAGAGAGAGGGAGGCAGGAGAGAGGGAGGCACAGAGAGGGAGAGGGAGGCAGAGAGAGGGAGGCAGAGAGAGGGAGGCAGAGAGAGGGAGGGAGAGAGGGAGGCAGAGAGAGGGAGGCAGAGAGAGGGAGGCAGAGAGAGGGAGGCAAGAGAGGGAGGCAGAGGGAGGGAGGAGGGGGAGGGAGAGAGAGGGAGGCACAGAGAGGGAGGCAGAGAGAGGGAGGCAGAGAGAGGGAGGCAGAGAGAGGGAGGCAGAGAGAGGGAGGCACGAGAGAGGGAGGCAGAGAGAGGGAGGCAGAGAGAGGGAGGCACAGAGAGGGAGGCAGAGAGAGGGAGGCAGAGAGAGGGAGGCACAGAGAGGGAGGCAGAGAGAGGGAGCACAGAGAGAGGGAGGCACAGAGAGGGAGGCAAGAGAGGGAGGCAAGAGAGGGAGGCAGAGAGGGAGGCAGAGAGAGGGAGGCGAGAGAGGGAGGGAGAGAGAGGGAGGCACAGAGAGGGAGAGGGAGGCAGAGAGAGGGAGGCAGAGAGAGGGAGGCAGAGAGAGGGAGGCAGAGAGAGGGAGGGAGCAGAGGGAGGAGGGAGAGGGAGGCACAGAGAGGGAGGCGGGAGGAGAGAGAGGGAGGCAGAGAGAGGGAGGCAGAGAGAGGGAGGGAGAGAGAGGGAGGGAGAGAGAGGGAGGCAGAGAGGGGAGGCAGAGAGAGGGAGAGGGAGGCAGAGAGAGGGAGAGGGAGGCACAGAGAGGGAGGCAGAGAGAGGGAGGCACAGAGAGGGAGGCAGAGAGAGGAGGCGAGAGAGGGAGGCAGAGAGGGAGGCACAGAGAGGGAGAGGGAGGCAGAGAGAGGGAGGCACAGAGAGGGAGGCAGAGAGAGGAGGCAGAGAGAGGGAGGGAGAGAGGGAGGGAGGGAGAGGGAGGCACAGAGAGGGAGAGGGAGGCAGAGAGAGGGAGGCAGAGAGAGGGAGGCAGAGAGAGGGAGGGAGAGAGGGAGGGAGAGAGAGGGAGGCACAGAGAGGGAGGCAGAGAGAGGGAGGCAGAGAGAGGGAGGCAGAGAGAGGGAGGCACAGAGAGGGAGGCAGAGAGAGGGAGGGAGAGAGGAAGGAGGGAGAGAGAGAGCATGGATACAGAATTCTGATGCATAATAGACTGGATGCATATATATCTATATTTATTATATATATCTATATATCTATGCATATACCTATGGATAGATAATTCTGTATGCATACATACGTATCGGATAGATACCTATCAATATATATCTATCTATAGGTAGACTGTATGCATATATACCAAATAATCTATCTATAAATACCTATTTATATATATATCTATGGACAGATATCTATATATCTATCTATATATATCTATGCATATATACTGTATATCTATGGATACAGATCTATCTATATATATCTGATGGATACAGATCTGATCTAATATATATCTATGCATATATATTCTATCTATATATATCTATGCGTATATACCTATGGATATAATATACTATTACATGCATCTACGCCCATATATCTATGTACATATATACCTATATTACATATACACGCATGCATATATCCTGTATGTACATAACATATATACTGTATGCATATACCTATCTATGTATACCTATCTATATATATCTATGTACATACACGTATACTGGTCATACACACTGATCTATTATATACCTATGGCTATATATCTATCTATATATATCTATGCATACAGATAGATCTATATCTTATTAATAGATACCATGGATGGATCTAGATAGATGGATGGATATAGACTGATGGCATACACCTAATCTAGTCTATATATGTATGGTATATATATCTATGTACTATATATACCTAAATGGATACACCTACTGTATATAGACGGATTATATACTGATGGACATATACTTGTATGCATATAGACCTATTACATACCTACTTGCATATATACTTAATGTACGTATACACCTATCTATATACCTATATTATATATAGCTGGATGCATCTATATGTATCTGCATGCTATAATCTATATCTTGTATATAGACTGATTTGCATATATACTTGATTAATATATACCTGGATTATCTCATAATCTGATGCATATAGTACCTATCTATATGTATCTATATACTGTATGCATATACATCTGATGGATACATACTTATTTATATACCTATCTATATATGTATCTATATATATCTATCTATA
>NC_092098.1:54552434-54559934 GCF_045679555.1 Salvelinus alpinus
TCTATATATATCTATTATATATATATCTATGGATATATAATTTTGTATGCATACATATATCTGTATATCTATTAATATATATCTATTATATATATACTGTATTATATATATCTATTATATATAAATACCTATTATATAATATATCTATCTATATATCTATCTATATATATCTATGCATATATCTATATATCTATTATATATATCTATCTATATATACTGATGGATACAGACTGATTAATATATATCTATGCATATATATTCTATCTATATATATCTATGGTATATACTTGATTAATATACAATTACATGCATATACACCCATATATCTATGTACATATATACCTATATTACATATACACCCATGCATATATCCTATATGTATATAACATATATACTGTATGCATATATATCTATGTATACCTATCTATATATATCTATGTACATACACGTATACTGATCATACACACTGATCTATATATATCTATCTATATATCTATCTATATATCTATGCATACACATATATCTATATCTTATTAATAGATACCTGGATGGATAGATAGATGGATGGATATAGACTGATGGATACATAATCTATCTATATATGTATCTATATATATCTATCTACATATATACCTAAATGGATACACCTATGTATATAGATGGATTATATACTGATGGACATATACTTGTATGCATATATACCTATTACATACCTACTTGCATATATACTTAATGTACATATACACCTATTTATATACCTATATTATATATAGATGGATGCATCTATATGTATCTGCATCTATAATCTATATCTTGTATATAGACTGATTGTATATATACTTGATTAATATATACTTATTATATATATCTGATGCATATATATATCTATATGTATCTATATACTGTATGCATATACATCTATGTATACATGCATGCATATACACTGTATGCATATACCTGTATGCATATAGATGGATGGATATATATCTATGCATATATATCTGTATACCTATGCATATATCTATATGTATGTATATATACTCTGATGGATATATAATTAAATATGCATATACATGCATGCATATATATATGTATCTATAAATACCTATCTATATATATCTATGCATATATACCTATATGTATGGATATAGATGGATGGATACAGAGATGGATGCATATATATCTATATATCTATCTATATATACCTGAGGCACAGAGAGGGAGAGGGAGGCAGAGAGAGGGAGGCAGAGAGAGGGAGGCAGAGAGAGGGAGGCAGAGAGAGGGAGGGAGAGAGGGAGGGAGAGAGAGGGAGGCACAGAGAGGGAGGCAGAGAGAGGGAGGCAGAGAGAGGGAGGCACAGAGAGGGAGGCAGAGAGAGGGAGGCACAGAGAGGGAGGCACAGAGAGGGAGGCAGAGAGAGGGAGGCACAGAGAGGGAGGCAGGGAGAGGGAGGCAGAGAGAGGGAGGCAGAGAGAGGGAGGCAGAGAGAGGGAGGCACAGAGAGGGAGGCAGAGAGAGGGAGGGAGAGAGAGGGAGGCAGAGAGAGGGAGGCAGAGAGAGGGAGGGAGGGAGGGAGAGAGAGGGAGGGAGAGAGAGGGAGGCACATAGAGGGAGGCAGAGAGAGGGAGGCAGAGAGAGGGAGGCAGAGAGAGGGAGGCAGAGAGAGGGAGGCAGAGAGAGAGAGGGAGGCACAGAGAGGGAGGGAGAGAGAGAGAGGGAGGCACAGAGAGGGAGGCAGAGAGAGGGAGAGGGAGGCACAGAGAGGGAGGCAGAGAGGGAGGCAGAGAGAGGGAGAGGGAGGCACAGAGAGGGAGGCACAGAGAGGGGGGCAGAGAGGGAGAGGGAGGCACAGAGAGGGAGTCACAGAGAGGGAGAGGGAGGCACAGAGAGGGAGGCAGAGAGAGAGGGAGGCAGAGAGAGGGAGGGAGAGAGGGAGGGAGAGAGAGGGAGGCACAGAGAGGGAGAGGGAGGCAGAGAGAGGGAGGCAGAGAGAGGGAGGGAGAGAGGGAGGGAGAGAGAGGGAGGCACAGAGAGGGAGAGGGAGGCAGAGAGAGGGAGGCAGAGAGAGGGAGGCAGAGAGAGGGAGGGAGAGAGAGGTAGGCAGAGAGAGGGAGGCAGAGAGAGGGAGGCAGAGAGAGGGAGGCAGAGAGAGGGAGGCAGAGAGAGGGAGAGGGAGGCACAGAGAGGGAGGCAGAGAGAGGGAGAGGCACAGAGAGGGAGGCAGAGAGAGGGAGGGAGAGAGGGAGGGAGAGAGAGGGAGGCACATAGAGGGAGAGGGAGGCAGAGAGAGGGAGGCAGAGAGAGGGAGGCGAGAGAGGGAGGCAGAGAGAGGGAGGGAGAGAGGGAGGGAGAGAGAGGGAGGCACAGAGAGGGAGAGGGAGGCAGAGAGAGGGAGGCAGAGAGAGGGAGGCAGAGAGAGGGAGGGAGAGAGGGAGGGAGAGAGAGGGAGGCAGAGAGAGGGAGGCAGAGAGAGGGAGGCAGAGAGAGGGAGGGAGAGAGGGAGGGAGAGAGAGGGAGGCACAGAGAGGGAGGCAGAGAGAGGGAGGCAGAGAGAGGGAGGCAGAGAGGGAGAGGGAGGCACAGAGAGGGAGGCACAGAGAGGGAGGGAGAGAGAGGGAGGGAGAGAGAGAGAGGGAGGCAGAGAGAGGGAGGCACAGAGAGGGAGGCAGAGAGGGAGAGGGAGGCACAGAGAGGGAGGCACAGAGAGGGAGGGAGAGAGAGGGAGGGAGAGAGAGAGAGGGAGGCAGAGAGAGGGAGGCACAGAGAGGGAGAGGGAGGCACAGAGAGGGAGAGGGAGGCACAGAGAGGGAGGCAGAGAGAGGGAGAGGCACAGAGAGGGAGGCAGAGAGAGGGAGGGAGAGAGGGAGGGAGAGAGAGGGAGGCACAGAGAGGGAGAGGGAGGCAGAGAGAGGGAGGCAGAGAGAGGGAGGCAGAGAGAGGGAGGCAGAGAGAGGGAGGG
The DNA here is from genome assembly GCF_045679555.1 of Salvelinus alpinus. Classification (NCBI taxonomy): domain Eukaryota; kingdom Metazoa; phylum Chordata; class Actinopteri; order Salmoniformes; family Salmonidae; genus Salvelinus; species Salvelinus alpinus. The sequence goes on from NC_092098.1 coordinate 54,555,394, forward strand.
AGAGAGGGAGGGAGAGAGAGGGAGGCACAGAGAGGGAGAGGGAGGCAGAGAGAGGGAGGCAGAGAGAGGGAGGCAGAGAGAGGGAGGGAGAGAGGGAGAGGGAGGGAGAGAGAGGGAGGCACAGAGAGGGAGGCAGAGAGAGGGAGGCAGAGAGAGGGAGAGGGAGGCACAGAGAGGGAGAGGGAGGCACAGAGAGGGAGGCAGAGAGAGGGAGAGGCACAGAGAGGGAGGCAGAGAGAGGGAGGGAGAGAGGGAGGGAGAGAGGGAGGCACAGAGAGGGAGAGGGAGGCAGAGAGAGGGAGGCAGAGAGAGGGAGGCAGAGAGAGGGAGGCAGAGAGAGGGAGGGAGAGAGGGAGGGAGAGAGAGGGAGGCACAGAGAGGGAGAGGGGGAGGGAGCGGAGGAGAGAGGGAGGCAGAGAGAGGGAGGCAGAGAGAGGGAGGGAGAGAGGGAGGGAGAGAGAGGGAGGCACAGAGAGGGAGGCAGAGAGAGGGAGGCAGAGAGAGGGAGGCAGAGAGAGGGAGGCACAGAGAGGGAGGCAGAGAGAGGGAGGCAGAGAGAGGGAGGCACAGAGAGGGAGGCAGAGAGAGGGAGGCACAGAGAGGGAGGCACAGAGAGGGAGGCAGAGAGAGGGAGGCACAGAGAGGGAGGCAGGGAGAGGGAGGCAGGGAGAGGGAGGCAGAGAGAGGGAGGCACAGAGAGGGAGGCAGAGAGAGGGAGGCAGAGAGAGGGAGGCAGAGAGAGGGAGGGAGAGAGAGGGAGGCAGAGAGAGGGAGAGGGAGGCAGAGAGAGGGAGGCAGAGAGAGGGAGGCAGAGAGAGGGAGGGAGAGAGAGAGGGAGAGAGAGAGGGAGGCAGGGAGAGGGAGGCAGAGAGAGGGAGGCAGAGAGAGGGAGAGGGAGGCACAGAGAGGGAGAGGGAGGCACAGAGAGGGAGGCAGAGAGAGGGAGAGGCACAGAGAGGGAGGCAGAGAGAGGGAGGGAGAGAGAGAGAGAGAGGGAGGCACAGAGAGGGAGGCACAGAGAGGGAGGCAGAGAGAGGGAGGCAGAGAGAGGGAGGCACAGAGAGGGAGGCAGAGAGAGGGAGGCAGAGAGAGGGAGGCACAGAGAGGGAGGCAGAGAGAGGGAGGCAGAGAGGAGGGAGGCAGAGAGAGAGAGAGAGAGCAGAGAGAGGGAGGCACAGAGAGGGAGGCAGAGAGAGGGAGGCACAGAGAGGGAGGCAGAGATAGGGAGGCAGGGAGAGGGAGGCAGAGAGAGTGAGGCAGAGAGAGTGAGGCAGAGAGAGGGAGGCAGAGAGAGGGAGGCACAGAGAGGGAGGCACAGAGAGGGAGGCAGAGAGAGGGAGGCACAGAGAGGGAGGCAGAGAGAGGGAGGCAGAGAGAGGGAGGCACAGAGAGGGAGGGAGGAAGAGAGAGAGGCACAGAGAGGGAGGCACAGAGAGGGAGAGAGAGAGAGGGAGGCACAGAGAGGGAGGCAGAGAGAGGGAGGCACAGAGAGGGAGGCAGAGAGAGGGAGGCACAGAGAGGGAGGCAGGGAGAGGGAGGCACAGAGAGGGAGGCAGAGAGAGGGAGGCAGAGAGAGTGAGGCAGAGAGAGGGAGGCACAGAGAGGGAGGCAGAGAGAGGGAGGCAGAGAGAGGGAGGCAGAGAGAGGGAGGCACAGAGAGGGAGGCAGAGAGAGGGAGGCAGAGAGAGGGAGGCACAGAGAGGGAGGCAGAGAGAGGGAGGCAGAGAGAGGGAGGCACAGAGAGGGAGGCAGAGAGAGAGGGAGGCAGAGAGAGGGAGGCAGAGAGAGGGAGGCAGAGAGAGGGAGGCACAGAGAGGGAGGCAGGGAGAGGGAGGCAGAGAGAGGGAGGCAGAGAGAGGGAGGCAGAGAGAGGGAGGCAGAGAGAGGGAGGCAGAGAGAGGGAGGCACAGAGAGGGAGGCAGAGAGAGGGAGGCACAGAGAGGGAGGCAGAGAGAGGGAGGCAGAGAGAGAGGGAGGCAGAGAGAGGGAGGCACAGAGAGGGAGGCAGAGAGAGGGAGGCAGAGAGAGGGAGGCACAGAGAGGGAGGCACGGAGAGGGAGGCACAGAGAGGGAGAGCACGGAGAGGGAGGCAGGGAGAGGGAGGCAGGGAGAGGGAGGCAGAGAGAGTGAGGCAGAGAGAGGGAGGCAGAGAGAGGGAGGCACAGAGAGGGAGGCACAGAGAGGGAGGCAGAGAGAGGGAGGCACAGAGAGGGAGGCAGAGAGAGGGAGGCAGAGAGAGGGAGGCACAGAGAGGGAGGCAGAGAGAGGGAGGCAGAGAGAGGGAGGCACAGAGAGGGAGGCACAGAGAGGGAGGCAGAGAGAGGGAGGCACATAGAGGGAGGCAGAGAGAGGGAGGCAGAGAGAGGGAGGCACAGAGAGGGAGGCAGAGAGAGGGAGGCACAGAGAGGGAGGCAGAGAGAGGGAGGCAGAGAGAGGGAGGCACAGAGAGGGAGGCACAGAGAGGGAGGCAGAGAGAGGGAGGCAGAGAGAGGGAGGCACAGAGAGGGAGGCAGAGAGAGGGAGGCAGAGAGAGGGAGGCAGAGAGAGGGAGGCACAGAGAGGGAGACAGAGAGGGAGGCATAGATAGGGAGGCAGGGAGAGGGAGGCACAGAGAGGGAGGCAGAGAGAGTGAGGCAGAGAGAGGGAGGCACAGAGAGGGAGGCAGAGAGAGGGAGGCACAGAGAGGGAGGGAGAGAGAGAGAGGCACATAGAGGGAGGCACAGAGAGGGAGAGAGAGAGAGGGAGGCACAGAGAGGGAGGCAGAGAGAGGGAGGCACAGAGAGGGAGGCAGAGAGAGGGAGGCACAGAGAGGGAGGCAGGGAGAGGGAGGCACAGAGAGGGAGGCAGAGAGAGGGAGACACAGAGAGGGAGGCACAGAGAGGGAGGCAGAGAGAGGGAGGCAGAGAGAGGGAGGCACAGAGAGGGAGGCAGAGAGAGAGGGAGGCAGAGAGAGGGAGGCACAGAGAGAGGAGGCAGAGAGAGGGAGGCAGAGAGAGGGAGGCACAGAGAGGGAGGCACAGAGAGGGAGGCAGAGAGAGGGAGGCAGAGAGAGGGAGGCACAGAGAGGGAGGCACAGAGAGGGAGGCACAGAGAGGGAGGCAGAGATAGGGAGGCAGGGAGAGGGAGGCACAGAGAGGGAGGCAGAGAGAGTGAGGCAGAGAGAGGGAGGCACAGAGAGGGAGGCAGAGAGAGGGAGGCACAGAGAGGGAGGCAGAGAGAGGGAGGCACAGAGAGGGAGGTAGAGATAGGGAGGCAGGGAGAGGGAGGCACAGAGAGGGAGGCAGAGAGAGGGAGGCACAGAGAGGGAGGCAGAGAGAGTGAGGCAGAGAGAGGGAGGCACAGAGAGGGAGGCATAGAGAGGGAGGCAGAGAGAGGGAGGCACAGAGAGGGAGGCAGAGAGAGTGAGGCAGAGAGAGTGAGGCAGAGAGAGGGAGGCACAGAGAGGGAGGCACAGAGAGGGAGGCAGAGAGAGGGAGGCACAGAGAGGGAGGCAGAGAGAGTGAGGCAGAGAGAGGGAGGCACAGAGAGGGAGGCACAGAGAGGGAGGCAGAGAGAGGGAGGCACAGAGAGGGAGGCAGAGAGAGTGAGGCAGAGAGAGGGAGGCACAGAGAGGGAGGCACAGAGAGGGAGGCAGAGAGAGGGAGGCACAGAGAGGGAGGCAGAGAGAGTGAGGCAGAGAGAGGGAGGCACAGAGAGGGAGGCAGAGAGAGGGAGGCACAGAGAGGGAGGCAGAGAGAGGGAGGCAGAGAGAGGGAGGCAGAGAGAGGGAGGCACAGAGAGGGAGGCACAGAGAGGGAGGCACAGAGAGGGAGGACACAGAGAGGGAGGCACAGAGAGGGAGGCAGAGAGAGGGAGGCAGAGAGAGGGAGGACACAGAGAGGGAGGCACAGAGAGGGAGGCACAGAGAGGGAGGCACAGGGAGGGAGGCACAGAGAGGGAGGACACAGAGAGGGAGGCACAGAGAGGGAGGCACAGAGAGGGAGGCAGAGAGAGGGAGGCAGAGAGAGGGAGGCACAGAGAGGGAGGCAGAGAGAGGGAGGCAGAGATAGGGAGGCAGGGAGAGGGAGGCAGAGAGAGGGAGGCAGAGAGAGTGAGGCAGAGAGAGGGAGGCACAGAGAGGGAGGCACAGAGAGGGAGGCAGAGAGAGGGAGGCAGAGAGAGGGAGGCACAGAGAGGGAGGCAGAGAGAGGGAGGCAGAGATAGGGAGGCAGGGAGAGGGAGGCAGAGAGAGGGAGGCACAGAGAGGGAGGCACAGAGAGGGAGGCAGAGAGAGGGAGGCACAGAGAGGGAGGCAGAGAGAGGGAGGCAGAGAGAGGGAGGCACAGAGAGGGAGGGAGAGAGAGAGAGGCACAGAGAGGGAGGCACAGAGAGGGAGAGAGAGAGAGGGAGGCACAGAGAGGGAGGCAGAGAGAGGGAGGCACAGAGAGGGAGGCAGAGAGAGGGAGGCAGGGAGAGGGAGGCACAGAGAGGGAGGCAGAGAGAGGGAGGCAGAGAGAGGGAGGCACAGAGAGGGAGGCACAGAGAGGGAGGCAGAGAGAGGG
>NC_092098.1:54564934-54635679 GCF_045679555.1 Salvelinus alpinus
AATCTGTGGCTCTCTCTGTCCTTCTCTCTCTCTATGTCCAGAGCACCCATCGTCCTCCTTCCCTGAGGGTGGTCAGGGGGAGAAGCAGATTCCCACCCCCATGGAAGACTCTCCGCTGGCCTCTCTGCCCCACACCGACTCAGGAATCGGGGAGGAGGGCCCCGGCCCTGGGGGTCTGAACGGAGCAGAGCTGGGCATGGCAGGCAGGGAGACAGACAGAGACAGAGAGAGGGATGGACGAGTAGGGGATCTACTGTGTAGCCTGTCATCAGAGGTTATAAGGTCAAGGGAGAGCCTATTGGATTCGCCCCACAACCCAAAATCTGCCTCCAATCCTGGTCAAGCCCCGCCCTCGTTGATCTCCAGCATCAGCCAGACTAACAAGGGCATCAACGTCAAGGTACTGACTCTATTCCGTTATCGAGGTACTGACTCTATTCCTTAATCAAGGTACTGACTCTATTCCTTAATCAAGGTACTGACTCTATTCCAATATCAAGGTACTGACTCTATTCCGTTATCGAGGTACTGACTCTATTCCGTTATCAAGGTACTGACTCTATTCCGTTATCAAGGTACTGACTCTATTCCGTTATCAATATACTGACTCTATTCCGTTATCAAGGTACTGACTCTATTCCGTTATCGAGGTACTGACTCTATTCCGTTATCAATGTACTGACCATATTCCGTTATCAAGGTACTGCCTCTATTCCGTTATCAAGGTACTGACTCTATTCCGTTATCAAGGTACTGACTCTATTCCGTTATCAAGGTACTAACTCTAGTCCGTTATCGAAGTACTGACTCTATTCCGTTATCGAGGTACTGACTCTATTCCGTTATTGAGGTACTGACTCTATTCCGTTATCGAGGTACTGACTCTATTCCGTTATCAAGGTACTGACTCTATTCCGTTATCAAGGTACTGACTCTATTCCGTTATCAAGATACTGACTCTATTCCGTTATCAAGGTACTGACTCTATTCCGTTATCGAGGTACTGACTCTATTCCGTTATCAAGGTACTGACTCTATTCCATTATCGAGGTACTGACTCTATTCCGTTATCAAGGTACTGACTCTATTCCATTATCAAGGTACTGACTCTATTCCATTATCGAGGTACTGACTCTATTCCATTATTGAGGTACTGACTCTATTCCGTTATCGAGGTACTGACTCTATTCCGTTATCGAGGTACTGACTCTATTCCATTATCGAGGTACTGACTCTATTCCGTTATTGAGGTACTGACTCTATTCCGTTATCAAGGTACTGACTCTATTCCGTTATCAAGGTACTGACTCTATTCCGTTATCGAGGTACTGACTCTATTCCGTTATCGAGGTACTGACTCTATTCCGTTATCGAGGTACTGACTCTATTCCGTTATCAAGGTACTGACTCTATTCCGTTATCAAGGTACTGACTCTATTCCGTTATCGAGGTACTGACTCTATTCCGTTATCGAGGTACTGACTCTATTCCATTATCGAGGTACTGACTCTATTCCATTATTGAGGTACTGACTCTATTCCGTTATCGAGGTACTGACTCTATTCCGTTATCAAGGTACTGACTATATTCCGTTATCGAGGTACTGACTCTATTCCGTTATCGAGGTACTGACTCTATTCCGTTATCGAGGTACTGACTCTATTCCATTATCGAGGTACTGACTCTATTCCGTTATTGAGGTACTGACTCTATTCCGTTATCAAGGTACTGACTCTATTCCGTTATCAAGGTACTGACTCTATTCCGTTATCGAGGTACTGACTCTATTCCGTTATCGAGGTACTGACTCTTCCGTTATCGAGGTACTGACTCTATTCCGTTATCGAGGTACTGACTCTATTCCGTTATCAAGGTACTGACTCTATTCCGTTATCAAGGTACTGACTCTATTCCGTTATCGAGGTACTGACTCTATTCCGTTATCGAGGTACTGACTCTATTCCATTATCGAGGTACTGACTCTATTCCATTATTGAGGTACTGACTCTATTCCGTTATCGAGGTACTGACTCTATTCCGTTATCTAGGTACTGACTCTATTCCGTTATCGAGGTACTGACTCTATTCCGTTATCGAGGTACTGACTCTATTCCGTTATCGAGGTACTGACTCTATTCCGTTATCAAGGTACTGACTATATTCCGTTATCAAGGTACTGACTCTATTCCGTTATCGAGGTACTGACTCTATTCCGTTATCGAGGTACTGACTCTATTCCGTTATCGAGGTACTGACTCTATTCCGTTATCGAGGTACTGACTCTATTCCGTTATCAAGGTACTGACTCTAGTCTTTTGTCGAGGTACTGACTCTATTCCGTTATCGAGGTACTGACTCTATTCCGTTATCGAGGTACTGACTCTATTCCGTTATCAAGGTACTGACTCTAGTCTTTTGTCGAGGTACTGACTCTATTCCGTTATCGAGGTACTGACTCTATTCCGTTATCGAGGTACTGACTCTATTCCGTTATCAAGGTACTGACTCTAGTCTTTTGTCGAGGTACTGACTCTATTCCGTTATCGAGGTACTGACTCTATTCCGTTATCGAGGTACTGACTCTATTCCGTTATCAAGGTACAGACTCTAGTCTTTTGTCGAGGTACTGACTCTATTCCGTTATCGAGGTACTGACTCTATTCCGTTATCGAGGTACTGACTCTATTCCGTTATCTAGGTACTGACTCTATTCCGTTATCGAGGTACTGACTCTATTCCGTTATCGAGGTACTGACTCTATTCCGTTATCGAGGTACTGACTCTATTCCGTTATCAAGGTACTGACTATATTCCGTTATCAAGGTATTGACTCTATTCCGTTATCGAGGTACTGACTCTATTCCGTTATCGAGGTACTGACTCTATTCCGTTATCGAGGTACTGACTCTATTCCGTTATCGAGGTACTGACTCTATTCCGTTATCAAGGTACTGACTCTAGTCTTTTGTCGAGGTACTGACTCTATTCCGTTATCGAGGTACTGACTCTATTCCGTTATCGAGGTACTGACTCTATTCCGTTATCAAGGTACTGACTCTAGTCTTTTGTCGAGGTACTGACTCTATTCCGTTATCGAGGTACTGACTCTATTCCGTTATCGAGGTACTGACTCTATTCCGTTATCAAGGTACTGACTCTAGTCTTTTGTCGAGGTACTGACTCTATTCCGTTATCGAGGTACTGACTCTATTCCGTTATCAAGGTACTGACTCTATTCCGTTATCAAGGTACTGACTCTATTCCGTTATCGAGGTACTGACTCTATTCCGTTATCGAGGTACTGACTCTATTCCGTTATCGAGGTACTGACTCTATTCCGTTATCAAGGTACAGACTCTAGTCTTTTGTCGAGGTACTGACTCTATTCCGTTATCGAGGTACTGACTCTATTCCGTTATCGAGGTACTGACTCTATTCCGTTATCAAGGTACTGACTCTAGTCTTTTGTCGAGGTACTGACTCTATTCCGTTATCGAGGTACTGACTCTATTCCGTTATCGAGGTACTGACTCTATTCCGTTATCAAGGTACTGACTCTATTCCGTTATCGAGGTACTGACTCTATTCCGTTATCGAGGTACTGACTCTATTCCGTTATCGAGGTACTGACTCTATTCCGTTATCAAGGTACAGACTCTAGTCTTTTGTCGAGGTACTGACTCTATTCCGTTATCGAGGTACTGACTCTATTCCGTTATCGAGGTACTGACTCTTCACATTGTTCTCTCTCAGTTCAATTCAAAGGACAGTCAACGGAACTAGATAATAAACAAAAGTGAAATGAACAATATAAAATCAGTTCCAAAAGAAACATTATAAATTATAATATTATTATATATACAGTAATGATGTAATGATGTGCAAATAGTTAATGTACAAAAGGGACAATCATTTATTTTAGCAACTATCGCTCTCTCTGTCTCTTTCCCTCTCTCCATCTCTCTCTCACTCTATCATTTATTCTCTCTCTCTCTCTCTCTCTCTCTCTCTCTCTCTCTCTCTTTCCCTTGCTCTTTCCCTCTCTCCCTCTCCCTCTCTCTCTCTCTCTCTCTCTCTCTCTCTGTCTCTCGCTCTCTCTCTCTCTCTCTCTCAATTCAATTCAATTCAATTCAAGGGGCTTTATTGGCATGGGAAACATGTGTTAACATTGCCAAAGCAAGTGAGGTAGGTAATATACAAAAGTCAAATAAACAATAAAAATGAACAGTAAACATTACACATACAGAAGTTTCAAAACAATAAAGACATTACAAATGTCATATTATATATATGCAGTGTTGTAACAATGTACAAATGGTTAAAGCACACAAGTTAAAATAAATAAACATAAATATGGGTTGTATTTACAGTGGTGTTTGTTCTTCACTGGTTGCCCTTTTCTTGTGGCAACAGGTCACAAATCTTGCTGCTGTGATGTCACACTGTGGTATTTCACCCAGTAGATATGGGAGTTTATCAAAATTGGATTTGTTTTCGAATTCTTTGTGGATCTGTGTAATCTGAGGGAAATATGTCTCTCTAATATGGTCATACATTGGGCAGGAGGTTAGGAAGTGCAGCTCAGTTTCCACCTCATTTTGTGGGCAGTGTGCACATAGCCTGTCTTCTCTTGAGAGCCATGTCTGCCTACGGCGGCCTTTCTCAATAGCAAGGCTATGCTCACTGAGTCTGTACATAGTCAAAGCTTTCCTTAAGTTTGGGTCAGTCACAGTGGTCAGGTATTCTGCCACTGTGTACTCTCTGTTTAGGGCCAAATAGCATTCTAGTTTGCTCTGTTTTTTTGTTAATTCTTTCCAATGTGTCAAGTAATTATCTTTTTGTTTTCTCATGATTTGGTTGGGTCTAATTGTGCTGTTGTCCTGGGGCTCTGTGGGGTGTGTTTGTGTTTGTGAACAGAGCCCTAGGACCAGCTTGCTTAGGGGACTCTTCTCCAGGTTCATCTCTCTGTAGGTGATGGCTTTGTTATGGAAGGTTTGGGAATCGCTTCGTTTTAGGTGGTTGTAGAATTTAACGGCTCTTTTCTGGATTTTGATAATTAGTGGGTATCGGCCTAATTCTGCTCTGCATGCATTATTTGGTGTTCTACGTTGTACACGGAGGATATTTTTGCAGAATTCTGCATGCAGAGTCTCAATTTGGTGTTTGTCCCATTTTGTGAAATCTTGGTTGGTGAGCGGACCCCAGACCTCACAACCATAAAGGGCAATGGGCTCTATGACTGATTCAAGTATTTTTAGCCAGATCCTAATTGGTATGTTGAAATTTATGTTCCTTTTGATGGCATAGAAGGCCCTTCTTGCCTTGTCTCTCAGATCGTTCACAGCTTTGTGGAAGTTACCTGTGGTGCTGATGTTTAGGCCGAGGTATGTATAGTTTTTTGTGTGCTCTAGGGCAACAGTGTCTAGATGGAATTTGTGGTCCTGGTGACTGGACCTTTTTTGGAACACCATTATTTTGGTCTTACTGAGATTTACTGTCAGGGCCCAGGTCTGACAGAATCTGTGCAGAAGATCTAGGTGCTGCTGTAGGCCCTCCTTGGTTGGTGACAGAAGCACCAGATCATCAGCAAACAGTAGACATTTGACTTCGGATTCTAGTAGGGTGAGACCGGGTGCTGCAGACTGTTCTAGTGCCCGCGCCAATTCGTTGATATATATGTTGAAGAGGGTGGGGCTTAAGCTGCATCCCTGTCTCACCCCACGACCCTGTGTGAAGAAATGTGTGTGTTTTTTGCCAATTTTAACCACACACTTGTTGTTTGTGTACATGGATTTTATAATGTCGTATGTTTTACCCCCAACACCACTTTCCATCAATTTGTATAGCAGACCCTCATGCCAAATTGAGTCGAAGGCTTTTTTGAAATCAACAAAGCATGAGAAGACTTTGCCTTTGTTTTGGTTTGTTTGGTTGTCAATTAGGGTGTGTAGGGTGAATACACCTTTGGTAAAATTTGGAATTTGGTAAAAAGCCAATTTGACATTTGCTCAGTACATTGTTTTCATTGAGGAAATGTACGAGTCTGCTGTTAATGATAATGCAGAGTATTTTCCCAAGGTTACTGTTGACGCATATTCCACGGTAGTTATTGGGGTCAAATTTGTCTCCACTTTTGTGGATTGGGGTGATCAGTCCTTGGTTCCAAATATTGGGGAAGATGCCAGAGCTAAGGACGATGTTAAAGAGTTTTAGTATAGCCAATTGGAATTTGTTGTCTGTATATTTGATCATTTCATTACGGATACCATCAACACCACAGGCCTTTTTGGGTTTGAGGGTTTTTATTTTGTCCTGTAACTCATTCAAGGTAATTGGAGAATCCAATGGGTTCTGGTAGTCTTTAATAGTTGATTCTAGGATTTGTATTTGATCATGTATATGTTTTTGTTCTTTATTCTTTGTTATAGAGCCAAAAAGATTGGAGAAGTGGTTTACCCATACATCTCCATTTTGGATAGACAGCTTTGGATCTCTCTCTCTCTCTCTCTCTCTCTCTCTCTCTGTCTCTCTGTCTCTCGCTCTCTCTCTCTGTCTCTCTGTCTCTCTCTCTCTCTCTCTCTCTCTCTCTCTCTCTCTCTCTCTCTCTCTCTCACTCTATCATTTATTATCTCTCTCTCTCTCTCTCTCTCTCTCTCTCTCTCTCTCTCTCTCTCTCTCTCTCTCTCTCTCTCTCTCTCTCTCTCTCTCTCTCTCTCTCTCTCTCTCCTCTCTCTCTCTGTCTCTCTTTGTCTCTGTCTCTCTCTCTCTCTCTCTCTCTGTCTCTCTGTCTCTCTCTCTCTGTCTCTCTCTCTCTCTCTCTCTCACACTCTATCCCCATCACTCTCTCACTATCCATCTCTCTCTTTCTTCTGTCCTTGCTGTTAATCAGTATATTTTATTGATAATTGATTCTCTCGGTGATGTAGGAGATTCTGAAGAGTCTTGTGGCCGCGCCCCTGAACGGTGGGGAGGCGGGACATGATGTTGGCCCCACCCCCTACCACCCTGATCCCGCCCTCAAGACACACCCCATGCAGTTCCACTCCTTCGACAGGTCTGTGTGTGTGTGTGTGTGTGTGTGTGTGTGCGTTTGTAGTTCCACTTCTTCCTGGCTCTTCTTTAGATGTCCCTCTTGCTTTCCCAGGATGCACTACCTGTTAAAGTCAAAATATCTCTCTTTTGGAGAGAGTCACATGATTATGAGTTCCTAGAAAAGGAGTATATAAAACCGAATTAGTCACAGGTCTGTTTAGGCTCTGTTCATAGTACAACCCCAGACATGACTACTGCTCAGGATACACCTCAACACACCTCTTCTCAGCTTTGGGGGTTTTCACCATGTTTCATTCATGACTACCCAGCTTATTGATCAGTTATTACACATCAATTATTGATCAGAAACAGGGTGTGCATATCAGATCAAAACTACTCAGATGAGATGTCTGTCTGTTGGTCTGTCTGTCTGTCTGTCTGTCTGTCTGTCTGTCTGTCTGTCTGTCTGTCTGTCTGTCTGTCTGTCTGTCTGTATGTCTGTCTGCCTGTCTATCTGTCTGCCTGTTGGTATGTCTATCTGTCTGCCTGCCTGTCTGTCTGTATGTCTGTCTGTCTGCCTGTTGGTATGTCTATCTATCTGTCTGCCTGTCTATCTGTCTGCCTGTTGGTATGTCTATCTGTCTGCCTGTCTATCTGTCTGCCTGTTGGTATGTCTATCTGTCTGCCTGTCTATCTGTCTGCCTGTTGGTATGTCTATCTGTCTGCCTGTCTATCTGTCTGCCTGTTGGTATGTCTATCTGTCTGCCTGTCTATCTGTCTGCCTGTTGGTATGTCTATCTGTCTGCCTGTCTTTCTGTCTGTCTATCTGTCTGCCTGTTGGTATGTCTATCTGTCTGCCTGTCTTTCTGTCTGTCTATCTGTCTGCCTGTTGGTATGTCTATCTGTCTGCCTGTCTTTCTGCATGTTGGTGTGTCTGTCTGTCTATCTGTCTGCCTGTCTTTCTGCATGTTGGTGTGTCTGTCTGTCTGTCTATCTGTCTGCCTGTCTTTCTGCATGTTGGTGTGTCTGTCTGTCTGTCTGTCTGTCTGTCTGTCTGCCTGTCTTTCTGCATGTTGGTGTGTCTGTCTGTCTATCTGTCTGCCTGTCTTTCTACATGTTGGTGTGTCTGTCTGTTTTTCTGTCTGTCTGTCTGTCTGTCTGTCTGTCTGTCTGTCTGTCTGTCTGTCTGTCTGTCTGTCTGTCTGCCTGTCTATCTGTCTGCCTGTTGGTATGTCTATCTGTCTGCCTGCCTGTCTGTCTGTATGTCTGTCTGTCTGCCTGTTGGTATGTCTATCTATCTGTCTGCCTGTCTATCTGTCTGCCTGTTGGTATGTCTATCTGTCTGCCTGTCTATCTGTCTGCCTGTTGGTATGTCTATCTGTCTGCCTGTCTATCTGTCTGCCTGTTGGTATGTCTATCTGTCTGCCTGTCTATCTGTCTGCCTGTTGGTATGTCTATCTGTCTGCCTGTCTATCTGTCTGCCTGTTGGTATGTCTATCTGTCTGCCTGTCTTTCTGTCTGTCTATCTGTCTGCCTGTTGGTATGTCTATCTGTCTGCCTGTCTTTCTGTCTGTCTGTCTATCTGTCTGCCTGTTGGTATGTCTATTTGTCTGCCTGTCTTTCTGCATGTTGGTGTGTCTCTCTGTCTATCTGTCTGCCTGTCTTTCTGCATGTTGGTGTGTCTGTCTGTCTGTCTATCTGTCTGCCTGTCTTTCTGCATGTTGGTGTGTCTGTCTGTCTGTCTGTCTATCTGTCTGCCTGTCTTTCTGCATGTTGGTGTGTCTGTCTGTCTATCTGTCTGCCTGTCTTTCTACATGTTGGTGTGTCTGTCTGTTTTTCTGTCTGTCTGTCTGTGTCTGTCTGTCTGTCTGTCTGTCTGTCTGTCTGTCTGTCTGTATTTATGCATGTTGGTGTGTCTGTATGTCTATCTGTCTGTCTGTCTTTCTGCATGTTGTTGTGTCTGTCTGTCTGTGTCTGTCTGTCTGTCTGTCTGTCTGCCAGTTGGTCTGTCTTTCTGTCTGTCTGCCTGTCAGTATGTCTGTCTGCCTGTTGGTGTGTCTTTCTGACTGTCTGTCCCAAAATCGTCTAAAACAGACAGACAATATGGATTAAACAATATGGATTAAACAATATGGATTAAACAGTATGGATTAAACAGTATGTATTAAACAGTATGGATTAAACAGTATGGATTAAACAGTATGGATTAAACAATATGGATTAAACAATATGGATTAAACAATATGGATTAAGCAATATAGATTAAACAATATGGATTAAACAGTATGGATTAAACAATATGGATAGGATTAAACAGTATGGATTAAACAGTATGGATTAAGCAATATAGATTAAACAATATGGATTAAACAGTATGGATTAAACAATATAGATAGGATTAAACAGTATGGATTAAACAGTATGGAATAAACAATATAGATTAAACAATATGGATTAAACAGTATGGATTACACAGTATGGATAGGATTAAACAGTATGGATTAAACAGTATGGATTATACAATATGGATTAAACAATATGGATTACACAGTATGGATTAAACAATATGGATTCGATTAATCAATATGGATTAAACAATATGGATTCGATTAAACAATATAGATTAAACAATATGGATTAAACAATATGGATAGGATTAAACAGTATGGATTAAACAGTATGGATTAAACAATATGGATAGGATTAAACAGTATGGATTAAACAATATTGATTGGATTAAACAATATGGATTAAACAGTATGGATTAAACAATATGGATTAAACAATATTAATTGGATTAAACATTATGGATTAAACAGTATGGATTTAACAATATGGATTAAACAATATGGTTTAAACAGTACGGACAGGATTAAACAGTATGGATTAAACAATATGGGTTAAACAATATGGATTAAACAATATGGGTTAAACAATATGGATTAAACAGTATGGATTAAACAGTATGGATTAAACAATATGGATTAAACAATATGGATTAAACAATATGGATTAAACAATATTAATTGGATTAAACAATATGGATTAAACAATATGGATTAAACAATATGGGTTAAACAATATGGATTAAACAGTATGGATTAAACAGTATGGATTAAACAGTATGGATTAAACAATATGGATTAAACAATATGGATTAAACAATATGGATTAAACAATATGGATTAAACAATATGGATTAAACAATATGGATTAAACAATATGGATTAAACAATATGGCAGGTCGTCAAGAGGTCAAGATGGAGCTGCTGGAGAATTTTTCAGTTCTCATTGGTGTTCCTGTTTGATTGACAGCCGTGTTATGGTCTGTGATAGGTCGGTGATGGTGCCAGTCAAGAAGCCCCCTCCCGGCGGCCTGTCAGTGAACACAGTGGGCACGTCCACCGCCAGCGGAGCGGTCACACCAGGAAGTACACCTAACATATTCGCAGCTGCTACGGCAACGCCCAAGAGCATGATCAAAACCACAGGTGAGGATACCGAAGACACACACACCTGGGATACACACACACCTTGGATACACACACACTTTGGATACACACATTAAAGACACACACAAACACACACACACAAACACACACACACACACACACACACACCCACACACACACACACACACACACACACACACACACACACACACACACACACACACACACACCTGGGATACACACATTTAAGACACACACACACACACACACACACACACACACACACACACACACACACACACACACACACACCTGGGACAGCTGGGAGGATTTGGAAAAATGTTGTTTCAATGCATTTTAAGTTATTTTAAAATTTCTAAAAACTGTAAAAATAATAAAAAAAATAGACAAATATAAGCATTATATAACAATAAGCATTGTTAAATAGAGTTTGTCCACTACTGAAATGCCGTAGACGTGATTCCTGATTGTAGTGACTCAAAATGACCACTAGATGGCTCTGTCTCAGTCCTTTACATGTTGCCTCAACATCAGCATAGCCTCCTATATGTCTCCCTCTCAGGACCCTGGATGATGACACATTAACACGATTCTGCCTTCTCCTCCGTCATTCTCTCTCTTTCTCTCTCTCTCCCCCATCTCTCTTTCTCTCTATCCTCTCCCCTTGCTCTCTCTCACTCCTCTCGCCAGGTGCCACAGAGACTGCCTCCTCTTCCTCCTCCTCTTCCTCATCCTTTGTTAACGGAGCGACCAGTAAGAACCTACCAGCCGTACAGACAGTGACGCCCATGCCCGAGGACACCGTGGAGAACATGAGGTCAGAATCTCTCCATCTCCCTCTGTCACTCACTCTGTTTTTCACTCTCCCCGCCTGTCCCTTTGTCCCTGTCATTCTCTGTCCTTCGCTCACTCTTTTCTTCTCAGTCTGCCTTTCCATTTGTCCCTCTCCTTTTCCACTTCTGTAGATTAGTCACGTCTCTCTCTTTCTCTCTCTCTCTCTTTTTTTTCTTCTCTCCCTCTCTCTCTCTCTCTCTCTCTCGCTCTCTCGCTCTCTTTCTCTCTCTCTTTCTCCTATTTGTCCCATCTCCCTTCACTCTAGTGCAGGAGTATACGACCCTGGTCTGGAGGACCACTCTAGTGCAGGAGTAGATGACCCTGGTCCTGGAGGACCACTCTAGTGCAGGAGTAGATGACCCTGGTCCTGGAGGACCACTCTAGTGCAGGAGTAGACGACCCTGGTCCTGGAGGACCACTCTAGTGTAGGAGTAGATGACCCTGGTCCTGGAGGACCACTCTAGTGTAGGAGTATACGACCCTGGTCCTGGAGGACCACTCTAGTGTAGGAGTAGATGACCCTGGTCCTGGAGGACCACTCTAGTGTAGGAGTATACGACCCTGGTCCTGGAGGACCACTCTAGTGTAGGAGTAGATGACCCTGGTCCTGGAGGACCACTCTAGTGCAGGAGTATACGACCCTGGTCCTGGAGGACCACTCTAGTGTAGGAGTATACGACCCTGGTCCTGGAGGACCACTCTAGTGTAGGAGTAGACGACCCTGGTCCTGGAAGACCACTCTAGTGTAGGAGTAGACGACCCTGGTCCTGGAAGACCACTCTAGTGCAGGAGTATACGACCCTGGTCCTGGAAGACCACTCTAGTGCAGGAGTATACGACCCTGGTCCTGGAGGACCACTCTAGTGCAGGAGTATACGACCCTGGTCCTGGAGGACCACTCTAGTGCAGGAGTAGACGACCCTGGTCCTGGAGGACCACTCTAGTGCAGGAGTAGGTCCTGGATGACCACTCTAGTGCAGGAGTAGGTCCTGGAGGACCACTCTAGTGCAGGAGTAGGTCCTGGAGGACCACTCTAGTGCAGGAGTAGGTCCTGGAGGACCACTCTAGTGCAGGAGTAGGTCCTGGAGGACCACTCTAGTGCAGGAGTAGATAACCCTGGTCCTGGAGGACCACTCTAGTGCAGGAGTAGGTTCTGGAGGACCACTCTAGTGCAGGAGTAGGTCCTGGAGGACCACTCTAGTGCAGGAGTAGGTCCTGGAGGACCAGGTGTGCTGATTTTAGGGAATCACTGAACTGGTCAATGATCTCAGTTTGTATAGTGTCTAGATGGTGCAGTACCTGAGCCGCCCCAGGAACAGTGGTTTCCTGCCCTGCTCTACGTCACACCCCACTCCCATCCCCATTACAGTGACGTATGCATGAACTCACTCATGTTAAGTTTGTTAGGTACAAACTCTCTCTCTCACACACACACACACACGCACACACACACACACACACACACACGCACACGCACACGCACACACTGCGCACACACACACACACACACTGCACACACACTGCGCACACACACACACACACACACACACACACACACAGACCTGTACATTTAGAAATTAATAAATGTCCGTTCTAAATGATATAGTAGGATATTGATTAACGCTGTCTGTTTGTCTATCCCCCCCCCCCCCACCCCCCCCACTCCACAAGCCACTCTGTCAGACCTACTGTCTGAGAATAACCATTCTTTACAATTTAGCTTTAGTTACAATTTAGCTTTAGTTACAATTTAGCTTTAGTTACAATTTAGCTTTAGTTACAATTTAGCTTTAGTTACAATTTAGCTTTAGTTACAATTTAGCTTTAGTTACAATTTAGCTTTTTATACAATTTAGCTTTAGTTACAATTTAGCTTTAGTTACAATTTAGCTTTAGTTACAATTTAGCTTTAGTTACAATTTTGCTTTTTATACAATTTAGCTTTAGTTACAATTTAGCTTTAGTTACAATTTAGCTTCAGTTGCAATTTAGCTTTAGTTTCAAATAAGCTTTAGTTACAATTTAGCTTTAGTTACAATTTAGCTTTTTATACAATTTAGCTTTACTTACAATTTAGCTTTAGTTAAAATTTAGCTTTAGTTACAATTTAGCTTTAGTTACAATTTAGCTTTAGTTACAAATAAGCTTTAGTTTCAAATTAGCTTTAGTTACAATTTAGCTTTAGTTACAATTTAGCTTTTTATACAATTTAGCTTTAGTTACAATTTAGCTTTAGTTACAATTTAGCTTTAGTTACAATTTAGCTTTAGTTACAATTTAGCTTTAGTTACAAATAAGCTTTAATTTCAAATTAGCTTTAGTTACAATTTAGCTTTAGTTACAATTTAGCTTTTTATACAATTTAGCTTTAGTTACAATTTAGCTTTAGTTACAATTTAGCTTTAGTTACAATTTAGCTTCAGTTACAATTTAGCTTTTTATACAATTTAGCTTTAGTTACAATTTAGCTTTAGTTACAATTTAGCTTTAGTTACAATTTAGCTTTAGTTACAATTTAGCTTTAGTTTCAAATAAGCTTTAGTTACAATTTAGCTTTAGTTACAATTTAGCTTTAGTTACAATTTAGCTTTAGTTGCAATTTAGCTTTAGTTTCAAATAAGCTTTAGTTACAATTTAGCTTTAGTTACAATTTAGCTTTAGTTACAATTTAGCTTTAGTTACAATTTAGCTTTAGTTACAAATAAGCTTTAGTTTCAAATTAGCTTTAGTTACAATTTAGCTTTAGTTACAATTTAGCTTTAGTTACAATTTAGCTTTTTATACAATTTAGCTTTAGTTACAATTTAGCTTTAGTTACAATTTAGCTTTAGTGCAATTTAGCTTTAGTTAAAATTTATCTTTAGTGCAATTAAGCTTTAGTTGCAATTAAAGATGTAGCTTTTCATACAATTTGGCTTTAGTGCAATTAAGCTTTAGTTGCAATTAAAGATGTAGCTTTTCATACAATTAAGCTTTAATTGCAATTTAGCTTTTTATACAATTTAGCTTTAGTTACAATTTAGCAGTTAATCTACCGTTGCCAGCCTGTCATTTGCCATAAAACCAGTGTCCCTTAATTGGGAGGCATTGTGATCTACAGCGTCTGTGTGTTTCATCAACTTCTCAGGGCCAAATCCTAACTGTGTTGAACGGAGCTGGAACTTTCACACACACATACAGTGGGGAGAACAAGTATTTGATACACTGCCGATTTTGCAGGTTTTCCTACTTACAAAGCATGTAGAGGTCTGTACTTTTTATCATAGGTACACTTCAACTGTGAGAGTCGGAATCTAAAACAAAAATCCAGAAAATCACATTGTATGATTTTTAAGTAATTAATTTGCATTTTATTGCATGACATAAGTATTTGATCACCTACCAACCAGTAAGAATTCCGGCTCTCACAGACCTGTTAGTTTTTCTTTCAGAAGCCCTCCTGTTCTCCACTCATTACCTGTATTAACTGCACCTGTTTGAACTCGTTACCTGTATAAAAGACACCTGTCCACACACTCAATCAAACAGACTCCAACCTCTCCACAATGGCCAAGACCAGAAGGCTGTGTAAGGACATCAGGGATAAAATTGTAGACCTGCACAAGGCTGGGATGGGCTACAGGACAATAGGCAAGCAGCTTGGTGAGAAGGCAACAACTGTTGGCGCAATTATTAGAAAATGGAAGAAGTTCAAGATGACGGTCAATCACCCTCGGTCTGGGGCTCCATGCAAGATCTCACCACGTGGGGCATCAATGATCATGAGGAAGGTGAGGGATCAGCCCAGAACTACACGGCAGGACCTGGTCAATGACCTGAAGAGAGCTGGGACCACAGTCTCAAAGAAAACCATTAGTAACACACTACGCTGTCATGGATTAAAATCCTGCAGCGCACGCAAGGTCCCCCTGCTCAAGCCAGCGCATGTCCAGGCCCGTCTGAAGTTTGCCAATGACCATCTGGATGATCCAAAGGAGGAATGGGAGAAGGTCATGTGGTCTGATGAGACAAAAATAGAGCTTTTTGGTCTAAACTCCACTCGCCGTGTTTGGAGGAAGAAAAAGGATGAGTACAACCCCAAGAACACCATCCCAACCGTGAAGCATGGAGGTGGAAACATCATTCTTTGGGGATGCTTTTCTGCAAAGGGGACAGGACGACTGCACCGTATTGAGGGGAGGATGGATGGGGCCATGTATTGCGAGATCTTAGCCAACAACCTCCTTCCCTCAGTAAGAGCATTGATGATGGGTCGTGGCTGGGTCTTCCAGCATGACAACGACCCGAAACACACAGCCAGGGCAACTAAGGAGTGGCTCCGTAAGAAGTATCTCAAGGTCCTGGAGTGGCCTAGCCAGTCTCCAGACCTGAACCCAATAGAAAATCTTTGGAGGGAGCTGAAAGTCCGTATTGCCCAGCGACAGCCCCGAAACCTGAAGGATCTGGAGAAGGTCTGTATGGAGGAGTGGGCCAAAATCCCTGCTGCAGTGTGTGCAAACCTGGTCAAGAACTACAGGAAACGTATGATCTCTGTAATTGCAAACAAAGGATTCTGTACCAAATATTAAGTTCTGCTTTTCTGATGTATCAAATACTTATGTCATGCAATAAAATGCAAATTAATTACTTAAAAATCATACAATGTGATTTTCTGGATTTTTTGTTTTAGATTCCGTCTCTCACAGTTGAAGTGTACCTATGATAAAAATTACAGACCTCTACATGCTTTGTAAGTAGGAAAACCTGCAAAATCGTCAGTGTATCAAATACTTCTTCTCCCCACTGTATGAGCTATATGGACAGTCCATGTTACCCTCACAGGAGTCAGGACTCAGTCCTCTGTGCCCCTTAGGAGTCAGGACTCAGTCCTCTGTGCCCCTTAGGAGTCAGGACTCAGTCCTCTGTGTCACTTAGGAGTCAGGACTCAGTCCTCTGTGCCCCTTAGGAGTCAGGACTCAGTCCTCTGTGCCCCTTAGGAGTCAGGACTCAGTCCTCTGTGTCACTTAGGAGTCAGGACTCAGTCCTCTGTGCCCCTTAGGAGTCAGGACTCAGTCCTCTGTGCCCCTTAGGAGTCAGGACTCAGTCCTCTGTGTCACTTAGGAGTCAGGACTCAGTCCTCTGTGCCCCTTAGGAGTCAGGACTCAGTCCTCTGTGCCCCTTAGGAGTCAGGACTCAGTCCTCTGTGTCACTTAGGAGTCAGGACTCAGTCCTCTGTGCCCCTTAGGAGTCAGGACTCAGTCCTCTGTGCCCCTTAGGAGTCAGGACTCAGTCCTCTGTGCCCCTTAGGAGTCAGGACTCAGTCCTCTGTGTCCCTTAGGAGTCAGGACTCAGTCCTCTGTGCCCCTTAGGAGTCAGGACTCAGTCCTCTGTGCCCCTTAGGAGTCAGGACTCAGTCCTCTGTGCCCCTTAGGAGTCAGGACTCAGTCCTCTGTGCCCCTTAGGAGTCAGGACTCAGTCCTCTGTGCCCCTTAGGAGTCAGGACTCAGTCCTCTGTGCCCCTTAGGAGTCAGGACTCAGTCCTCTGTGTCACTTAGGAGTCAGGACTCAGTCCTCTGTGCCCCTTAGGAGTCAGGACTCAGTCCTCTGTGCCCCTTAGGAGTCAGGACTCAGTCCTCTGTGTCACTTAGGAGTCAGGACTCAGTCCTCTGTGCCCCTTAGGAGTCAGGACTCAGTCCTCTGTGCCCCTTAGGAGTCAGGACTCAGTCCTCTGTGTCACTTAGGAGTCAGGACTCAGTCCTCTGTGCCCCTTAGGAGTCAGGACTCAGTCCTCTGTGCCCCTTAGGAGTCAGGACTCAGTCCTCTGTGCCCCTTAGGAGTCAGGACTCAGTCCTCTGTGTCCCTTAGGAGTCAGGACTCAGTCCTCTGTGCCCCTTAGGAGTCAGGACTCAGTCCTCTGTGCCCCTTAGGAGTCAGGACTCAGTCCTCTGTGCCCCTTAGGAGTCAGGACTCAGTCCTCTGTGTCACTTAGGAGTCAGGACTCAGTCCTCTGTGCCCCTTAGAAGTCAGTGGTCCTGTAATGTTAGTGAGTTGGTGAATGTGTGTGTGTAACTTTTTTAGTGAGTGTGTGTTGCTTTAATCTGTGTGTGTGTGTTTGTGTATTGCAGTGTCTACTGTGAGGTGGAGCAGAGTGCCCTGCGCAGCGGTTTGACGCCCCCTGAGCTCAAGCCCTTTAGCTCCCTGGCAGGCTTCCAGACAGCCCCCCGCGATGCAGGACAGTGTCTGAGGCAAGGACACCTAACCCCAACCACTACCTACGACCTCTAACCCCAGACGCTACCTCTGTAACCCCTGAAACAGCCTATCGGCCATGATATAAAGGACTATACTGTATATAGCATGTTGTAATCCTAGATGGGTTTTTACCTCTAACCCTAACCCTTACTAACCACTAACCTCTACCCCTTACTAATCTCTAACCCTTACTAACCTCTAACCCTAACCCTTACTAACCACTAACCTCTACCCCTTACTAATCTCTAACCCTTACTAACCTCTAACCCTTACTAACCTCTAACCCTTACTAACCTCTAACCCTTACTAACCTCTAACCCTAACCCTTACTAACCTCTAACCCTTACTAATCTCCAACCCTTACTAATCTATAACCCTTACTAATCTATAACCCTTACTAATCTATAACCCTTACTAACCTCTAACCCTTACTAACCTCTAACCCTTACTAATCTATAACCCTTACTAATCTATAACCCTTACTAATCTATAACCCTTACTAACCCTAACCCTTACTAACCCTAACCCTTACTAATCTATAACCCTTACTAATCTATAACCCTTACTAATCTATAACCCTTACTAACCTCTAACCCTTACTAACCTCTAACCCTTACTAATCTCTAACCCTTACTAATCTATAACCCTTACTAATCTATAACCCTTACTAATCTATAACCCTTACTAATCTATAACCCTTACTAACCCTAACCCTTACTAACCCTAACCCTTACTAATCTATAACCCTTACTAATCTATAACCCTTACTAATCTATAACCCTTACTAACCCTAACCCTTACTAACCTCTAACCCTTACTAATCTATAACCCTTACTAATATATAACCCTTACTAATCTATAACCCTTACTAATCTATAACCCTTACTAACCCTAACCCTTACTAACCTCTAACCCTTACTAATATCTAACCCTTACTAACCTCTAACCCTTACTAACCTCTAACCCTTACTAATCTCTAACCCTTACTAATCTCTAACCGCTAACCCTTACTAATCTCTAACCCTTACTAACCCTTACTAATCTCTAACCCTTTCTAACCCTTACTAATCTCTAACCGCTAACCCTTACTAATCTCTAACCCTTTCTAACCCTTACTAATCTCTAACCCTTTCTAACCCTTACTAATCTCTAACCCTAACTAAACTCTAACCCTTACTAACCTCTAACCCTTACTAATCTCTAACCCTTTCTAACCCTTACTAATCTCTAACCCTTTCTAACCCTTACTAATCTCTAACCCTAACTAAACTCTAACCCTTGCTAACCTCTAACCCTTACTAACCTCTAACCCTTACTAACCTCTAACCCTAACCCTTACTAATCTCTAACCCTTACTAATCTATAACCCTTACTAATCTATAACCCTTTCTAACCCTTACTAATCTCTAACCCTAACTAAACTCTAACCCTTACTAACCTCTAACCCTTACTAACCTCTAACCCTTACTAACCTCTAACCCTAACCCTTACTAATCTCTAACCCTTACTAATCTCTAACCCTTTCTAACCCTTACTAATCTCTAACCCTAACTAACCTCTAACCGCTAACCCCTACTAATCTCTAACCCTTTCTAACCCTTACTAATCTCTAACCCTTACTAACCTCTAACCCTTACTAACATCTAACCGCTAACCCTTACTAACCTCTAACCGCTAACCCTTACTAACCTCTAACTCTTACTAACCTCTAACCCTAACCCTTACTAATCTCTAACCCTTTCTAACCCTTACTAACCCCTAACCCTTACTAACCTCTAACCCTTACTAACCTCTAACCCTTACTAACCTCTAACCCTAACCCTTACTAATCTCTAACCCTTACTAATCTATAACCCTTACTAATCTCTAACCCTTACTATCTCTAACCTCTAACCCTTACTAACCTCTAACCGCTAACCCTTACTAATCTCTAACCCTTTCTAACCCTTACTAATCTCTAACCCTTACTAACCTCTAACCCTTACTAACCTCTAACCGCTAACCCTTACTAATCTCTAACCCTTTCTAACCCTTACTAACCTCTAACCCTTACTAACCTCTAACCCTTACTAACCTCTAACCGCTAACCCTTACTAACCTCTAACCCTTACTAACCTCTAACCGCTAACCCTTACTAACCTCTAACTCTTACTAACCTCTAACCGCTAACCCTTACTAACCTCTAACCCTTACTAACCTCTAACCGCTAACCCTTACTAACCTCTAACCCTTACTAACCTCTAACCCCTAACCCTTACTAACCTCTAACCCTAACCCTTACTAACCCCTAACCCTTACTAACCTCTACCCCTTACTAACCTCTAACCCTTACTAACCTCTAACCCTTACTAACCCCTAACCCTTACTAATCTCTAACCCTTACTAACCTCTAACCCTTACTAATCTCTAACCCTTTCTAACCCTTACTAACCCCTAACCCTTACTAACCCCTAACCCTTACCAACCTCTAACCCTTACTAATCTCTAACCCTTACTAATCTCTAACCCTTACTAATCTCTAACCCTTTCTAACCCTTACTAACCTCTAACCCTTTCTAACCCTTACTAACCTCTCATCTCTAACCCTTACTAACCCCTAACCCTTACTAAACTCTAACCCTTCTTAACCTCCAACCCTAACCCTTACTAACCTCTAACCCTTACTAATCTCTAACCCTTACTACCCCCTAAACCTTACTAAACTCTAACCCTTCTTAACCTCCAACCCTAACACTTACTAACCTCTAACCCTTACTAACCTCTAACCCTAACCCTTACTAACCTCTAACCCTTACTAACCTCTAACCCTTACTAACCTCTAACCTCTAACCCTTACTAACCTCTAACCCTTACTAATCTTTAACCCTTACTAACCCCTAAACCTTACTAACCTCTAACCCTTACTAACCTCTAACCCTTACTAACCTCTAACTCTTACTAAACTCTAACTCTAACCCTTACTAACCTCTAACCCTTACTAATCTCTAACCCTTACTAACCCCTAAACCTTACTAACCTCTAACCCTTACTAACCTCTAACTCTTACTAACCTATAACCCTAACCCTTACTAACCCCTAAACCTTACTAATCTCTAATTTACTACTTGTTCAAATTTTGTCCTCTCTAGCTTGACCATTTAGTGACTGCCGACTGTACACAAACCCCGGACACTGTACACTAACCCTGAACACTAACCCTGAACCCTGTACACTAACCCTGTACACTAACCATGAACCCTGTACACTAACCCTGAACCCTGTACACTAACCCTGAACACTAACCATGAACCCTGTACACTAACCCTGAACCCTGTACACTAACCCTGAACCCTGTACACTAACCCTGAACCCTGTACACTAACCCTGAACCCTGTACACTAACCCTGAACCCTGTACACTAACCCTGAACCCTGAACACTAACCCTGAACCCTGTACACTAACCCTGAACCTTGTACACTAACCCTGAACCCTGTACACTAACCCTGAACCCTGTACACTAACCCTGAACACTAACCCTGAACAATAACCCTGTACACTAACCCTGAACACTAACCCTGAACCCTGTACACTAACCCTGAACCCTGTACACTAACCCTGTACACTAACCCTGAACACTAACCCTGAACAATAACCCTGAACACTAACCCTGAACCCTGAACACTAACCCTGAACACTAACCCTGAACCCTGAACACTAACCCTGAACACTAACCCTGAACAATAACCCTGAACACTAACCCTGAACCCTGAACACTAACCCTGAACACTAACCCTGAACACTAACCCTGAACACTAACCCTGAACACTAACCCTGAACCCTAACCCTGAACCCTGTACACTAACCCTGAGCCCTGAACACTAACCCTGAATCCTGAACACTAACCCTGAACACTAACCCTGAACCCTCAACACTAACCCTGAACACTAACACTGAACCCTGTACACTAACCCTAAACCCTGAACACTAACCCTGAACACTAACCCTAAACCCTGAACACTAACCCTGTACACTAACCCTGAACCCTGTACACTAACCCTGAACCCTGAACACTAACCCTGAACCCTGAACACTAACCCTGAACACTAACCCTGAACCCTGTACACTAACCCTGAACCCTAATCCTGAACCCTGTACACTAACCCTAAACCCTGAACACTAACCCTGAACACTAACCCTGAACACTAACCCTGAACCCTGTACACTAACCCTGAACCCTAATCCTGAACCCTGAACACTAACCCTGAACACTAACCCTAAACCCTGAACCCTAACCCTAAACCCTGAACCCTAAACCCTGAACCCTAACCCTAAACCCTGTACACTAACCCTGAACACTAACCCTAAACCCTGAACACTAACCCTGAATCCTGAACACTAACCCTGAACACTAACCTTGAACACTAACCCTGAACCCTGAACACTAACCCTGAACACTAACCCTAAACCCTGAACACTAACCCTGAATCCTGAACACTAACCCTGAACCCTGAACACTAACCCTGAACACTAACCCTAAACCCTGAACACTAACCCTGAACCCTGTACACTAACCCTAAACCCTGAACACTAACCCTGAACACTAACCCTAAACCCTGAACACTAACCCTGAACACTAACCCTAAACCCTGAACACTAACCCTGTACACTAACCCTGAACCCTGTACACTAACCCTAAACCCTGAACACTAACCCTGAACCCTGAACACTAACCCTGAACCCTGAACACTAACCCTGAACACTAACCCTGAACACTAACCCTGAACCCTGAACACTAACCCTGAACCCTGAACACTAACCCTGAACCCTGAACACTAACCCTGAACCCTGAACACTAACCCTGAACACTAACCCTGAACACTAACCCTGAACCCTGAACACTAACCCTGAACCCTGAACACTAACCCTGAACCCTGAACACTAACCCTGAACCCTGAACACTAACCCTGAACACTAACCCTGAACACTAACCCTGAACCCTGAACACTAACCCTGAACCCTGAACACTAACCCTGAACCCTGAACACTAACCCTGAACCCTGAACACTAACCCTGAACACTAACCCTGAACACTAACCCTGAACCCTGAACACTAACCCTGAACACTAACCCTGAACACTAACCCTGAACACTAACCCTGAACCCTGAACCCTGAAGTACTATGCTTAAACTTCACCTCCCTGTCTCTATCTCTCTATCTAGCTATATATCTATCTACTGTACCAGTCAAAGTTTGGACACACCTACTCATTCAAGGGTTTTTCTTTATTTTTACTATTTTCTACATTGTAGAATAATAGTGAAGACATCAAAACTATGAAATAACACATATGGAATGATGTAGTAACCAAAAAAGTGTTAAACAAATGAAAATATATTTTGGAATTTAGATGCTTCAAACAAGCCACCTTTTGCCTTGATGACAGCTTTGCACACTCTTGGCATTCTCTCAACCAGCTTCACCTGGAATGCTTTTCCAACAGCCTTGAACGAGTTCACACATATGCTGAGCACTTGTTGGCTGCTTTTCCTTCACTCTGCAGTCCAACCATCTCAATTGGGTTGAGGTCGGGTGATTGTGGAGGCCAGGTCATCTGATGCAGCACTCCATCACTCTCCTTCTTGGTCATATAGCCCTTACACAGCCTGGAGGTGTGTTGGGTCATTGTCCTGTTGAAAAACAAATTATTGTCCCACTAAGCGCAAACCAGATGGGATGGCGTATCGCTGCAGAATGCTGTGGTAGCCATGCTGGTTAAGTGTGCCTTGAAATCGAAATAAATCACAGACAGTGTCACCAGCATAGCACCATCACACCTCCTCCTCCATGCTTCACGGTGGGAACCACACATGCTGATATCATCCGTTCACCTACTCTGCGTCACAAAGACACGGCGGTTGGAACCAAAAATCTCACATTTGGACTCATCAGACCAAAGGACAGATTTCCACCGGTCTAATGTCCATTGCTCGTGTTTCTTGGCCCAAGCAAGTCTCTTCTTCTTATTGGTGTCCTTTAGTAGTGGTTTCTTTTACAGCAATTCGACCATGAAGGCCTGATTCACGCAGTCTCCTCTGAACAGTTGATGTTGAGATGTGTCTGTTACTTGAACTCTGTAAAGCATTTATTTGGGCTGCAATTTCTGAGGCTGGTAACTCTAATGAACTCATCCTCTGCAGCAGAGGTAACTCTGGGTCTTCCTTTCCTGTGGTGGTCCTCATGAGAGACAGTTTCATTATAGCTCTTGATGGTTTTTGCGACTGCACTTGAAGAAACTTTCAAAATTCTTCATGTCTTAAAGTAATGATGGACTGTCATTTATCTTTGCTTATTTGAGCTGTTCCTGCCATAATATGGACTTGGTCTTTTACCAAATAGGGCTCTCTTCTGTATACCACCCTTACCTTGTCACAACACAACTGATTGGCTCAAATGCAGTAAGACGGAAATAAATTCCCCAAATTAACTTTTAACAAGGCACACCTGTTAATTGAAATGCATTCCAGGTGACTACCTCCTGAAGCTGGTCTAAAATATAGACATAAAATATATCTATAAAATATAGATATAAAATACAGATATATTTGTATTCGTTTAACACTTATTTGGTTACTACATGATTCCATATGTGTTATTTAATAGTTTTGATGTCTTCACTATTAATCTACAATGTAGAAAATAGTACAAAATTAAGAAAAGCCCTTGAATGAGTAGGCGTGTCAACTTTTGACTGGTAGTGTACATAGGCTTTTATATGCTAGGCTAACTTGCTGCTTCTTAGTGTTCTTGCATAGTAGCGTATTTTCTATAGTAACTAATTTACACACACACACACCCAAATGTCTGCTTGCCTAAGTGCTAGTCATTCAATCCGACATCGACCCCCAGTACACTAAAACAAGCTATAGGTTTGCATTCCATCTCTTTTTGGGGCAAAGCGAGCATCAAACAGACTCATTTGTACTAACCATGTCATAAGGCCTGTCATAACCCTGTCATAGCCCTGTCATAACCCTGTCATAACCCTGTCATAACGTCCATGCTGTCAGTGGATAAGGCTGAGTCTCTTCTACTGGTCAACTGATTGTCTGTCTCCTCTACCTATATCCTTCCTCTCCTCTCTATTCCCCCATCTCTCTCCTCCCCTCTCCTCTCTCCCCTCTCCTCTCTCCTCTCCTTCCTCTCTCTCCTCCCCTCTCTCTCCTCTCCCTCCTACCTCTCTACTCTCCATCCCTCTCTCCCCTCTCCCCTCTCCTCTCCTTTCCCTCCCCATATCTCCCCTCTCTCTCCTTCCCTCTCCCCTCTCCTCTCTCCTCTCCTTCCTCTCGCTCCTCTCCTCTCTGCCCTCTCCCTCCTCCCTCCTCCCCTCTCTTCTCTGCCCTCTCCCTCCTCCCCTCTCCCTCCCTTCTCCCTCATCCCCTCTCTCCCCTCTCCTCCCCCTTTCTCCTCCCTCCCCCTTCCCTCTCTCCCCTCTCCCTCCTCCCCTCTCCTCTCTCCCCTCTCCTCTCTCCTCTCCTTTCCCTCCTCTCTCTCCTCCTATCTCACTCCTCTTCCTCCTCCCTCTCTACTCTCCATCCCTCTCCCCTCTCTTCTCCTTTTCCTCCTCTCTCTCCTCTCCTCTCTCTCCTCTCCCTCCTCCCTCTCTCTCCTCTCCCTCCTCGCTCTCTACTCTCCATCCCTCTCTCCCCTCTCCTCTCCTTTTCCTCCTCTCTCTCCTCTCCTCTCCTCTCTCTCCTCTCCCTCCTCCCTCTCTCTCCTCACCCTCCTCCCTCTCTACTCTCCATCCCTCCTCTCTCTCCCCCTCTCTCTCCCCCTCTACAGTATCACCACTAAGTTGGAGCGTGCCCTGGAGAAGGTGGCCCCCCTGCTGAGGGAGATCTTTGTGGACTTTGCTCCGTTCCTCTCTAGGACCCTGCTGGGTAGCCACGGCCAGGAGCTGCTCATTGAAGGTACAGGTGCTGTACACGCCTTTATCTTCTAACCCGGCGTCTCTATGTGGAGTGAGTCCCCCATTCACTGTCCAGTCCTCACCGTGCTGCTGTCACCGCTCACACTGTGCTCTGCTGTGTGTGTGTGTGTGTGTGTGTGTGTGTGTGTGTGTGTGTGTGTGTGTGTGTGTGTGTGTGTGTGTGTGTGTGTGTGTGTGTGTGTGTGTGTGTGTGTGTGTGTGTGTGTGTGTGTCTGTTTCTTCTGGCTGGCTACCTTACCCATCAGGTATGATCCATGATACTACTTTGCAGGCTGGATAAACAAGACTATCAGTATAAAGTGCTCCATGTTCCTACTGCAGTTTACTATATTAATGATGTAGTACATTCGCCTGTACACCCTGGTATTAGAGTGTAGTTGTATTTAATACACCCTGGTATTACAGTGTAGTTGTATGTAATACACCCTGGTATTACAGTGTAGTTGTATGTAATACACCCTGGTATTAGAGTGTAGTTGTATGTAATACACCCTGGTATTACAGTGTAGTTGTATTTAATACACCCTGGTATTACAGTGTAGTTGTATGTAATACACCCTGGTATTACAGTGTAGTTGTATGTAATACACCCTGGTATTACAGTGTAGCTGTATTTAATACACCCTGGTATTACAGTGTAGTTGTATTTAATA
The DNA here is from genome assembly GCF_045679555.1 of Salvelinus alpinus. Lineage (NCBI taxonomy): Eukaryota > Metazoa > Chordata > Actinopteri > Salmoniformes > Salmonidae > Salvelinus > Salvelinus alpinus. Next base: position 54,591,126 of record NC_092098.1, read on the forward strand.
CACCCTGGTATTACAGTGTAGTTGTATGTAATACACCCTGGTATTACAGTGTAGTTGTATGTAATACACCCTGGTATTACAGTGTAGTTGTATGTAATACACCCTGGTACTACCGTGTAGTTGTATTTAATACACCCTGGTACTACCGTGTAGTTGTATGTAATACACCCTGGTATTACAGTGTAGTTGTATGTAATACACCCTGGTATTACAGTGTAGTTGTATGTAATACACCCTGGTACTACCGTGTAGTTGTATTTAATACACCCTGGTATTACAGTGTAGTTGTATGTAATACACCCTGGTACTACCGTGTAGCTGTATGTAATACACCCTGGTACTACCGTGTAGCTGTATGTAATACACCCTGGTACTACCGTGTAGCTGTATGTAATACACCCTGGTACTACCGTGTAGCTGTATGTAATACACCCTGGTACTACCGTGTAGCTGTATGTAATACACCCTGGTATTACAGTGTAGCTGTATGTAATACACCCTGGTATTACAGTGTAGCTGTATTTAATACACCCTGGTATTACAGTGTAGTTGTATTTAATACACCCTGGTATTACAGTGTAGTTGTATTTAATACAGCCTGGTATTACAGTGTAGTTGTATTTAATACACCCTGGTATTACAGTGTAGTTGTATGTAATACACCCTGGTATTACAGTGTAGTTGTATGTAATACACCCTGGTACTACCGTGTAGCTGTATGTAATACACCCTGGTACTACCGTGTAGCTGTATGTAATACACCCTGGTATTACAGTGGATGCAGTGTAGTTGTATTGAAACGTGTACAGTATCTTGTACCAAAAAGTGTGTCCACTTCCCACCTGCTTCCTGTCTGTCTGTATGTCTCAACCACTGTCTCTCTGTCTCACTGTCAATCCTGTCTCTCTGTTCTTAAAACCTTTCTTCTCTGCGTTCTTGTAATCTCTCTCTCCCCTCCCTTCTCTTTCTTTCTCTCTCCCCTCCCTTCTATCTCTCTCTCTCTCCCCTCCCTTCTCTCTCTCTCTCTCTCTCTCTCCCCTCCCTCCCTTCTCTCTCTCTCTTTCTCTCTCCCCTCCCTTCTTTCTCTTTCTCTCTCTCTCTCCCCTCCCTTCTCTCTCTCTCTCTCTCTCTCTCTCTCTCTCTCTCTCTCTCTCTCTCTCTCTCTCTCTCTCTCTCTCTCTCTCTCTCTCTCCCCTCCCTTCTCTCTCTCTTTCTCTCTCTCTCTCCCCTCCCTTCTCTCTCTCTCTCCGTATCCTTGTAACACTTGTCCTTTCTGTGGAATGCTTCTGTTATCTGACACTATCTAAAGTAATAATGTTAGATCTTAGCATGGTGGGAAACCTGTAAGAGATGTTGGTGAGATGTGTGTGTCTCTCTCTGTAGGTCTCCTGACCTTCCTGTGTCTCTCTGTAGGTCTCCTGACCTTCCTGTGTCTCTCTCTGTAGGTCTCCTGACCTTCCTGTGTCTCTCTGTAGGTCTCTTGACTTCCTGTGTCTCTCTGTAGGTCTCCTGACCTTCCTGTGTCTCTCTGTAGGTCTCCTGACCTTCCTGTGTGTCTCTCTGTAGGTCTCCTGACCTTCCTGTGTCTCTCTGTAGGTCTCCTGACTTCCTGTGTCTCTCTGTAGGTCTCCTGACTTCCTGTGTCTCTCTCTGTAGGTCTCCTGACCTTCCTGTGTCTCTCTCTGTAGGTCTCCTGACCTTCCTGTGTGTCTCTCTGTAGGTCTCTTGACTTCCTGTGTGTCTCTCTGTAGGTCTCCTGACTTCCTGTGTCTCTCTCTGTAGGTCTCCTGACCTTCCTGTGTCTCTCTCTGTAGGTCTCCTGACTTCCTGTGTCTCTCTCTGTAGGTCTCCTGACCTTCCTGTGTGTCTCTCTGTAGGTCTCCTGACTTCCTGTGTCTCTCTCTGTAGGTCTCCTGACCTTCCTGTGTCTCTCTCTGTAGGTCTCCTGACTTCCTGTGTGTCTCTCTGTAGGTCTCCTGACTTCCTGTGTCTCTCTGCAGGTTTGGTGTGTATGAAGTCCAGTACTTCAGTAGTAGAGCTGGTGATGCTGCTCTGTTCTCAGGTACGTACTCCTGTACTCTCTCTGTTTCACACTCTCTCTGTCTCTCTCTCTCTGTGTCTCTCTCTCTCTGTCTCTCTCTCTGTGTGTCTCTCTCTCTGTCTCTCTGTCTCTGTGTGTCTCTCTCTCTGTCTCTGTGTGTCTCTATCTCTGTATCTGTGTGTCTCTCGGTCTCTGTCTCTGTGTGTCTCTCTCTCTGTCTCGCTGTCTCTCTCTCTCACTGTCTCTCTCTGTCTCTCTCTGTCTCGCTCTCTTTCTGTTTCTGTTTTTGTCTCTCTCTCTCTCTCTCTCTCTCTCTCTCTCTCTCTCTCTCTCTCTCTCTCTCTCTCTCTCTCTCTCTCTTGCTCTGTCTCTCTCTGTCTCGCTCTGTCTCTGTTTCTGTCTCTCTCTTTATATACACTACCGTTCAAAGGTTTGGGGTCACTTTCAAAAACAAATGTCCTTGTTTTTGAAAGAAAAGCTAATTTTTTGTCCATTCAAATAACATCAAATTGATCAGAAATACAGTGTAGACATTGTTAATGTTGTAAATGACTATTGTAGCTGGAAACGGTAGATTTTTTATAGAATATCTACATAGCCGTACAGAGGCCATTGTCAGCAACCATCACTCCTGTGTTCCAATGACACGTTGTGTTAGCTAATCCAAGTTTATCATTTTAAAAGGCTAGTTGGTCATTAGAAAACCTTTTTGCAATTATGTTATTACAGCTGAAAACTGTTGTTCTGATTAAAGAAGCAATAAAACTGGCCTTCTTTAGACCAGTTGAGTATCTGGAGCATCAGCATTTGTGGGTTCGATTACAGGCTCAAAATGGCCAGAAACAAATAACTTTCTTCTGAAACTCATCAGTCTATTCTTGTTCTGAGAAATGAAGGCTTTTCCATGCGAGAAATTGCCAAGAAGCTGAAGATCTCGTACAACGCTGTGTACTACTCCCTTCACAGAACAGTGCAAACTGGCTCTAACCAGAATAGAAAGAGGAGTGGGAGGCCCTGGTGCACAACTGAGCAAGAGGACAGTTACCTTAGAGTGTCTAGTTTGAGAAACAGACACCTCACAAGTCCTCAACTGGCAGCTTCATTAAATAGTACCCGCAAAACACCAGTCTCTCCATCTATTACTGATGTCCTTCCTCTACCCTCAACCTCTCCCATCTATTACTGATGTCCTTCCTCAAGCTCTCCCATCTATTTCTGATGTCCTTCCTCTACCCTCAACGTCTCCCATCTATTACTGATGTCCGTCCTCTACCCTCAACCTCTCCCATCTATTGCTGATGTCCTTCCTCTACCCTCAACCTCTCCCATCTATTAATGATGTCCTTCCTCTACCCTCTCCATCTATTACTGATGTCCGTCCTCTACCCTCAACCTCTCCCATCTATTGCTGATGTCCTTCCTCTACCCTCAACCTCTCCCATCTATTACTGATGTCCTTCCTCTACCCTCTCCATCTATTACTGATGTCCGTCCTCTACCCTCAACCTCTCCCATCTATTAATGATGTCCTTCCTCAACCTCTCCCATCTATTACTGATGTCCTTCCTCTACCCTCAACCTCTCCCATCTATTACTGATGTCCTTCCTCTACCCTCAACCTCTCCCATCTATTACTGATGTCCTTCCTCAACCCTCAACCTCTCCTATCTATTACCGATGTCCTTCCTCTACCCTCTCCATCTATTACTGATGTCCTTCCTCTACCCTCAACCTCTCCCATCTATTACTGATGTCCTTCCTCTACCCTCAACCTCTCCCATCTATTACTGATGTCCTTCCTCTACCCTCAACATCTATTACTGATGTCATTCCTCTACCCTCAACCTCTCCCATCTTTTACTGATGTCCTTCCTCTACCCTCAACATCTATTACTGATGTCATTCCTCTACCCTCAACCTCTCCCATCTATTACTGATGTCCTTCCTCTACCCTCAACCTCTCCCATCTATTACTGATGTCCTTCCTCTACCCTCAACATCTATTACTGATGTCATTCCTCTACCCTCAACCTCTCCCATCTTTTACTGATGTCCTTCCTCTACCCTCTCCCATCTATTACTGATGTCCTTCCTCTACCCTCAACCTCTCCCATCTATTACTGATGTCCTTCCTCTACTCTCAACCTCTCCCATCTATTTCTGATGTCCTTCCTCTACCCTCAACCTCTCCCATCTATTTCTGATGTCCTTCCTCAACCTCTCCCATCTATTACTGATGTCCTTCCTCTACCCTCAACCTCTCCCATCTATTACTGATGTCCTTCCTCAACCTCTCCCATCTATTTCTGATGTCCTTCCTCTACCCTCAACCTCTCCCATCTATTACTGATGTCCTTCCTCTACCCTCAACCTCTCCCATCTATTACTGATGTCCTTCCTCAACCTCTCCCATCTATTTCTGATGTCCTTCCTCTACCCTCAACCTCTCCAATCTATTACTGATATCCGTCCTCTACCCTCAACCTCTCCCATCTATTACTGATGTCCTTCCTCTACCCTCAACCTCTCCCATCTATTACCGATGTCCTTCCTCTACCCTCTCCATCTATTACTGATGTCCTTCCTCTACCCTCAACCTCTCCCATCTATTAATGATGTCCTTCCTCTACCCTCTCCATCTATTACTGATGTCCTTCCTCTACCCTCAACCTCTCCCATCTATTACTGATGTCCTTCCTCTACCCTCAACCTCTCCAATCTATTACTGATGTCCTTCCTCTACCCTCAACCTCTCCCATCTATTACTGATGTCCGTCCTCTACCCTCAACCTCTCCCATCTATTGCTGATGTCCTTCCTCTACCCTCAACCTCTCCCATCTATTACTGATGTCCTTCCTCTACCCTCAACCTCTCCATCTATTACTGATGTCCTTCCTCTACCCTCAACCTCTCCCATCTATTACCGATGTCCTTCCTCTACCCTCAACCTCTCACATCTATTACTGATGTCCTTCCTCTACCCTCAACCTCTCCCATCTATTACTGATGTCCTTCCTCTACCCTCAACCTCTCCAATCTATTACTGATGTCCTTCCTCTACCCTCAACCTCTCCCATCTATTACTGATGTCCTTCCTCTACCCTCAACCTCTCCCATCTATTACTGATGTCCTTCCTCTACCCTCAACCTCTCCCATCTATTACTGATGTCCTTCCTCTACCCTCAACGTCTCCCATCTATTATTGATGTCTTTCCTCTAGCCTCAACCTCTCCCATCTATTACTGATGTCCTTCCTCTACCCTCAACCTCTCCCATCTATGACTGATGTCCTTCCTCTACCCTCAACATCTATTACTGATGTCCTTCCTCTACCCTCAATCTCTCCCATCTATTACTGATGTCCTTCCTCTACCCTCAACCTCTCCATCTATTACTGATGTCCTTCCTCTACCCTCAACCTCTCCCATCTATTACTGATGTCCTTCCTCTAACCTCAACCTCTCCCATCTATTACTGATGTCCTTCCTCTACCCTCAACATCTATTACTGATGTCCTTCCTCTACCCTCAACCTCTCCCATCTATTACTGATGTCCTTCCTCTACTCTCAACCTCTCCCATCTATTACTGATGTCCTTCCTCTAGCCTCAACCTCTCCCATCTATTACTGATGTCCTTCCTCTAGCCTCAACCTCTCCCATCAATTACTGATGTCCTTCCTCTACCCTCAACCTCTCCCATCTATTACTGATGTCCTTCCTCTACCCTCAACCTCTCCCATCTATTTCTGATGTCCTTCCTCTAGCCTCAACCTCTCCATCTATTACTGATGTCCTTCCTCTACCCTCAACATCTATTACTGATGTCCTTCCTCTACCCTCAACCTCTCCCATCTATTACTGATGTCCTTCCTCTACCCTCAACCTCTCCCATCTATTACTGATGTCCTTCCTCTACCCTCAACCTCTCCCATCTATTACTGATGTCCTTCCTCTACCCTCAACCTCTCCCATCTATTACTGATGTCCTTCCTCTACCCTCAACCTCTCCCATCTATTACTGATGTCCTTCCTCTACCCTCAACCTCTCCCATCTATTACTGATGTCCTTCCTCTACCCTCAACCTCTCCCATTCTGATGTCATCCTCTCCCATCTTTCTGATGTCCTTCCTCTACCCTCAACCTCTCCCATCTATTACTGATGTCCTTCCTCTACCCTCAACCTCTCCCATCTATTACTGATGTCCTTCCTCTACCCTCAACCTCTCCCATCTATTACTGATGTCATTCCTCTACCCTCAACCTCTCCCATCTATTAATGATGTCCTTCCTCTACCCTCAACATCTATTACTGATGTCCTTCCTCTACCCTCAACATCTATGACTGATGTCCTTCCTCTACCCTCAACCTCTCCCATCTATTACTGATGTCCTTCCTCTACTCTCAACCTCTCCCATCTATTACTGATGTCCTTCCTCTACCCTCAACATCTATGACTGATGTCCTTCCTCTACCCTCAACCTCTCCCATCTATTACTGATGTCCTTCCTCTACTCTCAACCTCTCCCATCTATTACTGATGTCCTTCCTCTACCCTCAACCTCTCCATCTATTACTGATGTCCTTCCTCTACCCTCAACCTCTCCCATCTATTACTGATGTCCTTCCTCTACCCTCAACCTCTCCCATCTATTACTGATGTCCTTCCTCTACCCTCAACCTCTCCCATCTATTACTGATGTCCTTCCTCTAACCTCAACCTCTCCAATCTATTACTGATGTCCTTCCTCTACCCTCAACATCTATTACTGATGTCCTTCCTCTACCCTCAACCTCTCCCATCTATTAATGATGTCCTTCCTCTACCCTCAACCTCTCCCATCTATTACCGATGTCCTTCCTCTACCCTCTCCATCTATTACTGATGTCCTTCCTCTACCCTCAACCTCTCCCATCTATTACTGATGTCCTTCCTCTACCCTCAACCTCTCCCATCTATTACTGATGTCCTTCCTCTACCCTCAACCTCTCCCATCTATTACTGATGTCCTTCCTCTACCCTCAACCTCTCCCATCTATTACTGATGTCCTTCCTCTACCCTCAACATCTATTACTGATGTCCTTCCTCTACCCTCAACCTCTCCCATCTATTTCTGATGTCCTTCCTCTACCCTCAACCTCTCCCATCTATTACTGATGTCCTTCCTCTAGCCTCAACCTCTCCTATCTATTACTGATGTCCTTCCTCTACCCTCAACATCTATTACTGATGTCCTTCCTCTACTCTCAACCTCTCCCATCTATTACTGATGTCCTTCCTCTACCCTCAACCTCTCCCATCTATTTCTTATGTCCTTCCGGTTTGATTTCTATTTGCCATATCTTTCAAACTTTCACAACATTTCTGAACCCCTTTATTCTCATAGTTTCTACAGATTATAAATTGAAAATAAACATTTTTTCTAAAAGTATTATGATATTATTGATCGCTTGACTATGACTTTTCAAATCACCCAGTTGGACAGGTTTCTCAATTCCCTTTCTTAGGTTTTTGCATTCTTCATCAAACCATTTGTTATTGTTAATTTTCTTAGATTGTCTGCTTGAAATGTCTAGTTTTTATAGGGAAGCTGAGAGCTCAGATATACTGTTTAGGTTTTCTACTGCCAAGTTTACACCTTCACTATTACAGTGGAACGTTTTGTCCAGGAAGTTGTCTGAAAGGGATTGAATTTGTTGTTGCCTAATTGTTTTTTGGTAGGTTTCCAAGCTACATTCCTTCCACCTGTAGCATTTCTTAATGTTACTCAGTTCCTTTGGTTCTGATGCCTCATGATTGAGCATTGCTCTGTTCAGGTATTCTGTGATTTTGCTGTGATCTGATAGGGGTGTCAGTGGACTGACTGTGAACGTTCTGAGAGACTCTGGGTTGAGGTCAGTGATAAAGTAGTCTACAGTGCTACTGCCAAGGGATGAGCTGTAGGTGTACCTAATATAGGAGTCCCCTCCAAGCCTACAATTGACTATGTACATTCCCCAGTGTACGACAGAGCTGCAGGAGTTGTGACCCGTTTTTGTTGTCGTAGTTGTGTCTCTCTCTCTCTCTCTCTTCCTTTCCTTCCCTCTCTCTCTCTGAATCATAATGCATTATGTATGTACTCATTAAAGTGTGCTTATAATGCATTATGAAGAGGATATTCATAGGAAGTGTTATAATGAATAATGAAGAGGATATTCATAGGAAGTGTTATAATGCATTATGAAGAGGATATTCTTAGGAAGTGTTATAATGCATTATGAAGGGGATATTCATAGGAAGTGTTATAATGCATTATGAAGAGGATATTCATAGGAAGTGTTATAATGCGTTATGAAGAGGATATTCATAGGAAGTGTTATAATGCATTATGAAGAGGATATTCATAGGAAGTGTTATAATGCATTATGAAGAGGATATTCATAGGAAGTGTTATAATGCATTATGAAGAGGATATTCTTAGGAAGTGTTATAATGCATTATGAAGAGGATATTCATAGGAAGTGTTATAATGCATTATGAAGAGGATATTCATAGGAAGTGTTATAATGCGTTATGGAGAGGATATTCATAGGAAGTGTTATAATGCATTATGAAGAGGATATTCATATGAAGTGTTATAATGCATTACGAAGAGGATATTCATAGGAAGTGTTATAATGCATTACGAAGAGGATATTCATAGGAAGTGTTATAATGAATAATGAAGAGGATATTCATAGGAAGTGTTATAATGAATAATGAAGAGGATATTCTTAGGAAGTGTTATAATGCATTACGAAGAGGATATTCATATGAAGTGTTATAATGAATAATGAAGAGGATATTCATTATCCAACCATGTCCTCTCTCTCTCTACTGTCTTTACTATATTATCCAACCATGTCCTCTCTCTGCTGTCTTTTACTATATTATTCAACCATGTCCTCTCTCTCTCTGCCGTCTTTACTATATTATCCAACCATGTCCTCTCTCTCTCTGATGTCTTTTACTATATTATCCAACCATGTCCTCTCTCTCTGCTGTATTTACTATATTATCCAACCATGTCCTCTCTCTCTCTGCTGTCTTTACTATATTATCCAACCATGTCCTCTCTCTCTCTGTCTTTTACTATATTATCCAACCATGTCCTCTCTCTCTGCTGTATTTACTATATTATCCAACCATGTCCTCTCTCTCTCTGCTGTCTTTACTATATTATCCAACCATGTCCTCTCTCTCTGCTGTATTTTACTATATTATCCAACCATGTCCTCTCTCTCTCTGCTGTCTTTACTATATTATCCAACCATGTCCTCTCTCTGCTGTCTTTTACTATATTATCCAACCATGTCCTCTCTCTCTGCTGTCTTTACTATATTATCCAACCATGTGCTCTCTCTGCTGTCTTTTACTATATTATCCAACCATGTCCTCTCTCTCTGCTGTCTTTACTATATTATCCAACCATGTCCTCTCTCTCTCTGCTGTCTTTACTATATTATCCAACCATGTCCTCTCTCTGCTGTCTTTTACTATATTATCCAACCATGTCCTCTCTCTCTGCTGTCTTTACTATATTATCCAACCATGTCCTCTCTCGCTCTGCTGTCTTTTACTATATTATCCAACCATGTCCTCTCTCTCTCTCTGCTGTCTTTTACTATATTATCCAACCACGTCCTCTCTCTCTGCTGTATTTTACTATATTATCCAACCATGTCCTCTCTCTCTCTGCTGTCTTTACTATATTATCCAACCATGTCCTCTCTCTCTGCTGTATTTTACAATATTATCCAACCATGTCCTCTCTCTGCTGTCTTTTACTATATTATCCAACCATGTCCTCTCTCTCTCTGTTGTCTTTTACTATATTATCCAACCATGTCCTCTCTCTCTCTCTCTACTGTCTTTTACTATATTATCCAACCATGTCCTCTATCTGTGGTCTTTTACTATATTATCCAACCATGTCCTCTCTCTGCTGTCTATACTATATTATCCAACCATGTCCTCTCTCTCTCTGTTGTCTTTTACTGTATTATCCAACCATGTCCTCTCTCTCTCTGCTGTCTTTTACTATATTATCCAACCATGTCCTCTATCTGTGGTCTTTTACTATATTATCCAACCATGTCCTCTCTCTGCTGTCTTTACTATATTATCCAACCATGTCCTCTCTCTCTCTCTGCTGTCTTTTGCTATATTATCCAACCATGTCCTCTCTCTCTCTGCTGTATTTTACTATATTATCCAACCATGTCCTCTCTCTCTCTGCTGTCTTTTACTATATTATCCAACCATGTCCTCTCTCTCTCTGATGTCTTTTACTATATTATCCAACCATGTCCTCTCTCTCTCTGCTGTCTTTTACTATATTATCCAACCATGTCCTCTCTCTCTCTGTTGTCTTTTACTATATTATCCAACCATGTCCTCTCTCTCTCTGCTGTCTTTTACTATATTATCCAACCATGTCCTCTCTCTCTCTCTGCTGTCTTTACTATATTATCCAACCATGTTCTCTCTCTCTCTGCTGTATTTTACTATATTATCCAACCATGTCCTCTCTCTCTCTGCTGTCTTTTACTATATTATCCAACCATGTCCTCTCTCTCTGATGTCTTTACTATATTATCCAACCATGTCCTCTCTCTCTCTGCTGTATTTTACTATATTATCCAACCATGTCCTCTCTCTCTCTGCTGTCTTTACTATATTATCCAACCATGTCCTCTCTCTGCTGTCTTTTACTATATTATCCAACCATGTCCTCTCTCTCTGCTGTCTTTACTATATTATCCAACCATGTGCTCTCTCTGCTGTCTTTTACTATATTATCCAACCATGTCCTCTCTCTCTGCTGTCTTTACTATATTATCCAACCATGTCCTCTCTCTCTCTGCTGTCTTTACTATATTATCCAACCATGTCCTCTCTCTGCTGTCTTTTACTATATTATCCAACCATGTCCTCTCTCTCTGCTGTCTTTACTATATTATCCAACCATGTCCTCTCTCGCTCTGCTGTCTTTTACTATATTATCCAACCATGTCCTCTCTCTCTCTCTGCTGTCTTTTACTATATTATCCAACCACGTCCTCTCTCTCTGCTGTATTTTACTATATTATCCAACCATGTCCTCTCTCTCTCTGCTGTCTTTACTATATTATCCAACCATGTCCTCTCTCTCTGCTGTATTTTACAATATTATCCAACCATGTCCTCTCTCTGCTGTCTTTTACTATATTATCCAACCATGTCCTCTCTCTCTCTGTTGTCTTTTACTATATTATCCAACCATGTCCTCTCTCTCTCTCTCTACTGTCTTTTACTATATTATCCAACCATGTCCTCTATCTGTGGTCTTTTACTATATTATCCAACCATGTCCTCTCTCTGCTGTCTTTACTATATTATCCAACCATGTCCTCTCTCTCTCTGTTGTCTTTTACTGTATTATCCAACCATGTCCTCTCTCTCTCTGCTGTCTTTTACTATATTATCCAACCATGTCCTCTATCTGTGGTCTTTTACTATATTATCCAACCATGTCCTCTCTCTGCTGTCTTTACTATATTATCCAACCATGTCCTCTCTCTCTCTCTGCTGTCTTTTGCTATATTATCCAACCATGTCCTCTCTCTCTCTGCTGTATTTTACTATATTATCCAACCATGTCCTCTCTCTCTCTGCTGTCTTTTACTATATTATCCAACCATGTCCTCTCTCTCTCTGATGTCTTTTACTATATTATCCAACCATGTCCTCTCTCTCTCTGCTGTCTTTTACTATATTATCCAACCATGTCCTCTCTCTCTCTGTTGTCTTTTACTATATTATCCAACCATGTCCTCTCTCTCTCTGCTGTCTTTTACTATATTATCCAACCATGTCCTCTCTCTCTCTGCTGTCTTTACTATATTATCCAACCATGTTCTCTCTCTCTCTGCTGTATTTTACTATATTATCCAACCATGTCCTCTCTCTCTCTGCTGTCTTTTAGTATATTATCCAACCATGTCCTCTCTCTCTGATGTCTTTACTATATTATCCAACCATGTCCTCTCTCTCTCTGCTGTATTTTACTATATTATCCAACCATGTCCTCTCTCTCTCTGCTGTCTTTTACTATATTATCCAACCATGTCCTCTCTCTCTCTGCTGTCTTTTACTATATTATCCAACCATGTCCTCTCTCTCTCTGCTGTCTTTTACTATATTATCCAACCATGTCCTCTCTCTCTCTGCTGTCTTTTACTATATTATCCAACCATGTCCTCTCTCTCTCTGCTGTCTTTTACTATATTATCCAACCATGTCCTCTCTCTCTCTGCTGTCTTTTACTATATTATCCAACCATGTCCTCTCTCTCTCTGCTGTCTTTTACTATATTATCCAACCATGTCCTCTCTCTCTCTGCTGTCTTTTACTATATTATCCAACCATGTCCTCTCTCTCTCTGCTGTCTTTTACTATATTATCCAACCATGTCCTCTCTCTCTCTGCTGTCTTTTACTATATTATCCAACCATGTCCTCTCTCTCTCTGCTGTATTTTACTATATTATCCAACCATGTCCTCTCTCTCTCTGCTGTCTTTTACTATATTATCCAACCATGTCCTCTCTCTCTCGGCTGTCTTGGTCTTTGAGGACCAAGCGCCACTTTGGGAAACACCGATATCCCAAACAGGGTGTGGCAGGGCCCGTAAATAACATGCAGAAGTAGAAACAGAATGGTTCTCACCTCTGACTTTCGTTCTTCAGATTTGTCCTCTCGGGTGTGTGAGTGGTTTTCCGCTAGTTGTTCAAGATTACAGTTGAGATGTTCTTGTCCTTTGAGGGGTCCGCTTCTCTCATCCTCCTCTCCTCTCTTCTCCGCTCCAGTCCTCTCCTTTCCCAGACTCCTCTCCTCTCTTCTCCTTTCCAGTCCTCTCCTTACCCAACCTCCTCTTCTCTCCGCTCCAGTCCTCTCCTTTCCCAAACTCCTCTCTTCTCCTCTCCAGTCCTGTCCTTACCCAACCTTCTCTCCTCTCTTCTCCTCTCCAGTCCTGTCCTTTCTTCTTTCTATCCATTTCCTCCTAACTTTTCTGCTGTCCCATCCTTTGCTCCTCTTCTCCTTCCGATGTTGTCTCCGTCCAGTCCCCCTTTCTTCTCCTCTCCTCTCCTCCTATGACATCCTCCTCTCTCTCTCATCCTCTCCTCTATATTCTACACTCCTCACTTTCCTTTATCTCTCATTCCCTCCTCCCCTCTTCCCTCCTTTCCTCTCCTCTCATCCCCCTCTCATCTCCTCCCCTCCTCTCATCCCCTTCTCCTGTCCTCTCCTCTTCCTGTCAGTGTGTCTAGTATTACCCAGGGCTCCAGCCTTGTCTTCCATTAGGGGCCCATGGGACAGAACCCCAGCCCGGATATTGATCCCTGGGATGGGGAAGTGAACCTGAGACGCTCCTCTGAGTTCTCCAGACCCATCCCAGCCATTGAGATAATGTAGCTCTCTCCACTCTCTCTCTCTCTCTCTCTCTCTCTCTCTCTCTCTCTCTCTCTCTCTCTCTCTCTCTCTCTCTCTCTCTCTCTCTCTCTCTCTCTCTCTCTGTCTCTCGCTCTCTCTGTCTCTCTCTCTCTCTTTCTCTCTCTCTCTCTCTTCTCTCTCTCTCTCTCTTTCTCTCTCTCTCTCTGTCTCTCTCTCTCTGTCTCTCTCTGTCTCTCTCTCTCTCTTTCTCTCTCTCTCTCTCTCTGGCATACATAAACAGGGTGTGAGTTTCAAGTTTGGTGAAGATCATTTTCACCATAAAAAATGCACCTTCATAATAAAAGCATTACCTGCATAATCACATTTGTGGTCACTTTTGATAATGTGAAGAAATAGTCTAATATATAATGTGAAGAAATAGCCTGATAGTTGATCAACATTTTAAGCTAAACGTTCTGATCTGTTGCTTCAGCCTCAGTTGTTTTTAATGTAAGTGGTTGTATTAGTTTGGGATCTATCGCATCCTATAATAACTGTCCCAGACTGTTGGGAATATTTATTTCTCGCACAGAATAGAACAGGTCGACTGTTGCACTATGGGGGATAGTAGATTGACAGACTAGTGCTGTTGCTGTTTGTTAGGTCTACTCATCTTACTGGCTGACTAAAAGTAAAATGTGGACAGTTCTTCCAATATCTTCAGTATGCACCTCGGAATTGGATCAGGACACGTGTAGTTGCGTCCCCGATGTGTCTGTCTTCACTTGTAGTGAGAAAGACCCGATCACGTGATGTAGAGCCATGTGAGTGAGAGGTGCTTCGGAGCGCACAGCACTCAGGGAGAAGGGAAGAACGGCCACTGGCCGCAGAAGACATAGAAAGTCCATTATGTTCACACAAAGGGGGATGCTGCCGGGATATTCCAGGCAATTATCAAGTGCTTGTCAAATTGTGAACGAGAGAATGATGAAGTGTGTACAGCCGGCACAAAAAAACTAAGCAGAGCTCATACCTGTTTATAGTTACTTTTTTTCAAATCATCATTAGAGTCTCATCATGCAGCCTTAGAATGTATTAAACATCAAAACATATAGCCCAACGTTTGTAGAACAACTAATGTTACGTTAATAACTCTAAATTAAGCATATAGGAAGACATGTTTCTTTGTTAACCTCTCAATACAGAATAGCAGCATGTGAACACTCCCTCAAATCCTTTGGAGGAAATAGCCTTTCTCTTTTATTCAGCTTTAATCAATTGTATTCTAAAATAAATAATGGATTTATTGTGAAGGTGTAGACTATATTACATGGATTTATTAGACTTTTTAAAGTGTAGATGTTCCACAGGTCTGCGGCCTGTGGGCTGTGTGGAAGACAGGAGATGCTAAACGTGATTATGTTAATTAACGGTCAATTACTGTGGGACCGACAGTTATTTGCTTGAGAATCACCAGCTGATTAAATGTTGTGACCACCACAGCCCTAATCACAACGAAATGTCCTGTTGGGGAAAATATTTGTTGACAAATATTTTGGGGAATTTGTGTGTTTGTATTTCATCCCAATGTTATCCCTGTCACCTGGTTTGCTATGAAGCTGAGAGATGGAGAAATGTAGCCGTAAGAAGAGCTGTTGATGCAAGTGGTCCGTGGTGGTTAGTAGTGGTCAGTAGTGGTCAGTAGTGGTTAGTAGTGGTCCGTGGTGGTTAGTAGTGGTCCGTGGTGGTTAGTAGTGGTCAGTAGTGGTTAGTAGTGGTCAGTAGTGGTCAGTAGTGGTCAGTGGTGGTTAGTAGTGGTTAGTAGTGGTCTGTGGTGGTTAGTAGTGGTCAGTAGTGGTTAGTAGTGGTCTGTGGTGGTTAGTAGTGGTCAGTAGTGGTCAGTAGTGGTCAGTAGTGGTTAGTAGTGGTCCGTGGTGGTTAGTAGTGGTCCGTGGTGGTTAGTAGTGGTTAGTAGTGGTCAGTAGTGGTTAGTAGTGGTCAGTAATGGTCAGTAGTGGTCAGTAGTGGTCAGTGGTGGTTAGTAGTGGTCTGTGGTGGTTAGTAGTGGTTAGTAGTGGTCAGTAGTGGTTAGTAGTGGTTAGTAGTGTTCAGTAGTGGTTAGTAGTGGTTAGTAGTGGTTAGTAGTGGTCAGTGGTGGTTAGTAGCGGTCAGTGGTGGTTAGTAGTGGTCAGTGGTGGTTAGTAGTGGTTAGTAGTGGTCAGTAGTGGTTAGTAGTGGTTAGTAGTGTTCAGTAGTGGTTAGTAGTGGTCAGTAGTGGTTAGTAGTGGTCAGTGGTGGTTAGTAGCGGTCAGTGGTGGTTAGTAGCGGTCAGTGGTGGTTAGTAGTGGTCAGTGGTGGTTAGTAGTGGTTAGTAGTGGTCCGTGCTGGTTATTAGTGGTTAGTAGTGTTCAGTAGTGGTTAGTAGTGGTCAGTAGTGGTCAGTAGTGGTTAGTAGTGGTCAGTAGTGGTTAGTAGTGGCCAGTAGTGGTTAGTAGTGGTTAGTAGTGGTCAGCGGTGGTTAGTAGTGGTTAGTAGTGGTTAGTGGTGGTCAGTGGTGGTTAGTAGTGGCCAGTAGTGGTCAGTAGTGGTTAGTAGTGGCCAGTAGTGGTCAGTAGTGGTTAGTGGTGGTCAGTAGTGGTCAGTAGTGGTCAGTGGTGGTCAGTAGTGGTCAGTAGTGGTCAGTAGTGGTTAGTAGTGGTCAGTAGTGGGCAGTAGTGGTTAGTAGTGGTTAGTAGTGGTCAGTAGTGGTTAGTAGTGGTCAGTGGTGGTTAGTAGTGGTCAGTAGTGGTTAGTAGTGGTCTGTGGTGGTTAGTAGTGGTTAGTAGTGGTCAGTTGTGGTTAGTAGTGGTTAGTAGTGGTCAGTAGTGGTTAGTAGTGGTCAGTAGTGGTCAGTAGTGGTTAGTAGTGGTCAGTGGTGGTTAGTAGTGGTTAGTAGTGGTCAGTATTGATCAGTGGTGGTCTATAGTGGTCTGTAGTGGTCCGTGGTGGTCTATAATGGTCTATAGTGGTCAGTAGTGGTCCGTGTGTGACCTTGTGTCTGTGTTGTGTTTCCAGGAGTGGCAGAACTCAATCCAGAAGAACGCCGGTCTGGCCTTCATCGAGCTCATTAACGAGGGAAGGTAATCAATCACCTATCACATTGATCTATCTATATTATACTGCTTAATATATTATCACCATCAGGAATCGTATGCTCATGTCTGTGTGACAGATTTCACCTTACTTATTGCACAGCTATAAGGAGTTTCTCCCTCCCTCACCCCCCATTCTGTCTCTCTCTCCCTCTCCTCACCCTCCCACTCCCACTCTCTCACTCTCCTCACCCTCCCACTCTCTCTCCTCACCCCCCACTCTGTCTCCCTCCCTCACCACCCCACTCTGTCCCTCTCCCTCCCTCACCCCTCCACTCTGTCTCTTCTCTCTCCCTCTCCTCACCACCCCACTCTGTCCCTCTCCCTCCCTCACCCCTCCACTCTGTCTCTTATCTTTCCCTCCCTCACCTCCCCACTCTGTCCCTCTCCCTCCCCTTCTCCTCCACATCTTCCCTCTCTCACCTCAGACTGCTGTGCCATGCTATGAAGGACCATATTGTGCGTGTGGCCAACGAGGCAGAGTTTATCCTGAACAGGCAGAGAGCTGAAGACGTACACAAACATGCTGAGTTTGAGGTGAACACAGAGTCTGTCTGACTGTCTGTCTGTCTGTCTGTCTGTCTGTCTGTCTGTCTGTCTGTCTGTCTGTCTGTCTGTCTGTCTGTCTGTCTGTCTCAGTAAATCTCCAGTCCACTGAAACATGATATCTATATATCTACATATCTCAACTTCACTCTCTTTTTCTTTCCCTCTCTCTACCCCTCCCCTCGCCACCCCCTCCCTTTCTTTCTCCCTCTCTCCCTCCCCACTTGTATCTCTCCCTCTACCCCCCCAGTCTAACTGTGCCCAGTACGCTGCTGACAGGAGGGAGGAGGAGAAGATGTGTGATCACCTGATCAGCGCTGCCAAGCACAGGGACCATGTGACCGCCAACCAATTGAAACAGAAGATACTCAACATCCTGACCAATAAGCACGGGGCATGGGGCACGATGTCACAGAGGTGAGAGGTAGTGGGAAGGACAGGGATGAAACACACACAGGGATAGGCTGGAAGGCTGTGATGTAGAGGGTTCTGTTAGGTTAGCTTTGAGACAGGAAGACTGGAAAACAGGAAGTATCTGCCTTCTTGCTCAGACACGCATATTTTAAATTGATTGACATGTGCCTTTCATTCATTCAGAGCTCACCCTTAGTCGAGGAGGAGGAGCTAACGTCCTCACTAAATCACAGCACACAGCCGTAACGTTAAGACTAGGGGGAGGAGCTAACGTCCTCACTAAATCACAGCCGTAACGTTAAGACTAGGAGGAGGAGCTAACGTCCTCACTAAATCACAGCCGTAACATTAAGACTAGGAGGAGGAGCTAACGTTCTCACTAAATCACAGCACACAGCCATAACGTTAAGACTAGGAGGAGGAGCTAACGTCCTCACTAAATCACAGCCGTAACGTTAAGACTAGGAGGAGGAGCTAACGTTCTCACTAAATCACAGCACACAGCCGTAACGTTAAGACTAGGAGGAGGAGCTAACGTTCTCACTAAATCACAGCACACAGCCGTAACGTTAAGACTAGGAGGAGGAGCTAACGTCCTCACTAAATCACAGCACACAGCCATAACGTTAAGACTAGGAGGAGGAGCTAACGTCCTCACTAAATCACAGCACACAGCCGTAACGTTAAGACTAGGAGGAGGAGCTAACGTCCTCACTAAATCACAGTACACAGCCGTAACGTTAAGACTAGGAGGAGGAGCTAACGTCCTCACTAAATCACAGCACACAGCCGTAACGTTAAGACTAGGAGGAGGAGCTAACGTCCTCACTAAATCACAGCACACAGCCGTAACGTTAAGACTAGGAGGAGGAGCTAACGTTCTCACTAAATCACAGCACACAGCCGTAACGTTAAGACTAGGAGGAGGAGCTAACGTTAACGTCCTCACTAAATCACAGTACACAGCCGTAACGTTAAGACTAGGAGGAGGAGCTAACGTCCTCACTAAATCACAGTACACAGCCGTAGCGTTAAGACTAGGAGGAGGAGCTACCGTCCTCACTAAATCACAGCACACAGCCGTAACGTTAAGACTAGGAGGAGGAGCTAACGTCCTCACTAAATCACAGCACACAGCCGTAACGTTAAGACTAGGAGGAGGAGCTAACGTCCTCACTAAATCACAGCCGTAACGTTAAGACTAGGAGGAGGAGCTAACGTCCTCACTAAATCACAGTACACAGCCGTAACGTTAAGACTAGGAGGAGGAGCTAACGTTCTCACTAAATCACAGTACACAGCCGTAACGTTAAGACTAGGAGGAGGAGCTAACGTGACCTTTTATGTCTATTCATCTGAATATGTCTTTATTGTTATTATTGAGCCTTGTGTTCCGCCCCCTTTCTCTCTCTCAGCCAATTACATGAGCTGCTTTAACTTATTTACCAACTTCTTTTATTACCTCAGCCAATTACATGACTTCTGGCGTCTGGACTACTGGGAGGACGACCTGAGGAGGAGGCGGAGATTCGTACGAAACCCCTTTGGCTCCACCCACCCTGATGTGTCACTTAAAGCCCTGGAGGACTATGGTCAGTCACCTATCCCAGAATACACTGCAAGTTAGTTAGTTACTTGACCATTTTTAAACAGCTGCTTCATGTACCATTTGGTATCAGCTACAGTTGAAGTCATAAGTTTACATACACTTAGGTTGGAGTCATTAAAACTTGTTTTTCAACCACTCCAGAAATTTCTTGTTAACAAACTATAGTTTTGGCAAGTCGGTTAGGACATCTACTTCGTGCATGACACAAGTCATTTTTCCAACATTGTTTACAGACAGATTATTTCACTTATAATTCACTGTATCACAATTCCAGTGGGTCAGAAGTTTACATCACTAAGTTGACTGGGCCTTTAAACAGCTTGGAAAATTCCAGAAAATGTTGTCATGACTGTAGAAGCTTCTGATAGGCTAATTTACATAATTTGAGTCAATTGGAGGTGTACCTGTGGATGTATTTCAAGGCCTACCTTAAAACTCAGTGCCTCTTTGCTTGACATCATGGGAAAATCAAAAGAAATCATCCAAGACCTCTGAAAAAAAATGTAGACCTCCACAAGTCTGGTTCATCATTGGGAGCAATTTCCAAATGCCTGAAGGTACCACGTTCATCTGTACAAACAATAGTACGCAACTATAAACACCATGGGACCACGCAGCCGTCATACCGCTCAGGAAGGAGACGCGTTCTGTCTCCAAGAGATGAACGTACTTTGGTGCGAAAAGTGCAAATCAATCCCAGAACAACAGCAAAGGACCTTGTGAAGATGCTGGAGGAAACAGGTACAAAAGTATCTATATCCACATTAAAACAAGGCTTATATCGACATAACCTGAAAGGCCTCTCAGCAAGGAAGAAGCCACTGCTCCAAAACCACCATAAAAAAGCCAGACTACGGTTTGCACATGGGGACAAAGATTGTACTTTTTAGAGAAATGTCCTCTGGTCTGACGAAACAAAAATAGAACTGTTTGGCCGTAATGACCATCGTTATGTTTGGAGGAAAAAGGGCTGTGCTTGCAAGCCGAAGAACACCCTCCCAACCGTGAAGGACGGGGGTGGCAGCATCATGTTGTGGGGGTGCTTTGCTGCAGGAGGTACTGGTGCACTTCACAAAATAGATGGTATCATGAGGCAGGAAAATTATGTGGATATATTGAAGCAACATCTCAAGACATCAGCCAGGAAGTTAAAGCTTGGTCGCAAATGGGTCTTCCAAATGGACAATGACCCCAAGCATACTTCCAAGGTTGTGGCAAAATGGCTTAAAGACAAAAAGTCAAGGTATTGGAGTGGCCATCACAAAGTCCTGACCTCAATCCTATAGAAAATTTGTGGACAGAACTGAAAAAGCGTGTGTGAGCAAGGAGGCCTACAAACCTGACTCAGTTACACCAGCTCTGTCAGGAGGAATGGGCTAAAATTCACCCAACTTATTGTGGAAAGCTTGTGGAAGGCTACCCGAAACGTTTGACCCAAGTTAAACAATTTAAAGGCAATGCTACCAAATACTAATTGAGTGTACTTCTGACCACTGGGAATGTGATGAAAGAAATAAAAGCTGAAATAAATCATTCTCTCTACTATTATTCTGACATTTCACATTCTTAAAATAAAGTGGTGATCCTAATTGACCTAAAACAGGGAATCTTTACTTGGATAAAATTTCAGGAACTGTGAAAAACTGAGTTTAAATGTATTTGGCTAAGGTGTATGTAAACTTCCGACTTCAACTGTATGTATTAATTGTGTTGTGTAGGTACGGAGGAGGAGGAAGAGGAGGGGTTTAAGTCTAAGAAGACCTTGCGCAGCCAATCAGTGGTCAGTCAGAACATGGAGACGGAGCTAATGCTGGAGGGAGACGAGGACACTGTCAGTCTGCTGCAGGAGAAAGAGATGGACAACCTGGCAGGTCAGACACACACACGTCCATCATGTGTTGATACCTTTCTGTTTGTATTCTCTTTCCTGGTTCATTTCAGACCACAGGAAGTTGGAGATGTTTTCTGGTTTTGGATTCTCTAGATTTTTGGATATAAATATGCAAAGTGTGGCTACTTTGAAGAATCTCAAATATAAAATATATTTTGATTTGTTTAACACTTTATTTTGGTTACTACATGCTTCCATATGTGTTATTTAATAGTTTTGATGTCTTCACTATTATTCTACAATGTAGAAAATAGTAAAAATATAGAAAAACTTTAGGTTTGATTAGGTGTGTCCAAACTTTTGACTGGTACCGTATTTGTACCAGGGGCACACCTTTGTTTTTAGAAGTGGATAAACACACCACTGCTGCTCTTCCATATATTTAGTGGATAAACACACCACTGCTGCTCTTCCATATATTTAGTGGATAAACACACCACTGCTGCTCTTCCATATATTTACATGTTCTTATTTCCATTCCTTTACTTAGATGTGTGTGTATTAGGAAGTTGTTGTGAAATTGTTAGATTTGTTAGATATTACTGCACTGTTGGAACTAGAAGCACAAGCATTTATCTTGTTAATGCTGGTTAACGCTGATCTGATAGTATCAGAAGCCCCAGTCTGTATCTGTTGTAATTCACTTAATAATTGATTATATTTTGATAGCTATTTTTTCCCAGCTGCTCAGAACTCCTACCATAGTTACCTCATCCTCCACCAATGTGTAGAACTGACGTACCTCTGTCTGTCTGTGTCTGTCTCTATCTGTCTGTCTGTCTGTCTGTCTGTCTGTCTGTCTGTCTGTCTGTCTGTCTGCTAGGCCCTGTGGTGCTCAGTACTCCAGCCCAGCTGGTATCTCCAGTAGTGGTGGTCCATGGGACTCTCTCCATCACCACCACTGAGATCTACTTTGAGGTGGACGAGGACGACCCTAGCTTCAAGAAGATCCACACCAAGGTAACAGGGAGATTGACACCATGGTAACAGTGAGATTGACACCATGGTAACAGTGAGATTGACACCATGGTAACAGTGAGATCGACACCATGGTTAATGCAATAACATAACTCATTCTCACTCTGTGTCTCTGTGTGCCTGTGTCTCTGTGTCTCTGTGTGCATGTGTCTCTGCGTCTCTGTGTGCCTGCGTCTCTGTCTCTGTGTGCCTGCGTCCCTGCGTATCTGTGTCTCTGTCTCTCTGTTTCTCTGTGTCTCTGTGTGTCTGTGTCTCTGTGTCTCTGTGTCTCTGTCTCTCTGTGTCTCTGCGTCCCTGCGTATCTGTGACTCTGTGTGCCTGTGTCACTGTGTCTCTGTGTGCCTGTGTCTCTGCGTCTCTGTGTGCCTGCGTCTCTGTCTCTGTGTGCCTGTGTCTCTGCGTCTCTGTGTCGCTGTGTAACTGCGTCCCTGCGTCTCTGTGTAACTGCGTCTCTGCGTCTCTGTGTCTCTGTGTGTCTGCGTCTCTGTGTGCCTGTGTTTCTGTGTCTCTGTGTAACTGCGTCCCTGCGTCTATGTCTCTCTGTTTCTCTGTGTGCCTGTGTCTCTGCGTCTCTGTGTGCCTGCGTCTCTGTCTCTGTGTGCCTGCGTCCCTGCGTCTCTGTGTCTCTGTCTCTCTGTTTCTCTGTGTCTCTGTGTGTCTGTGTCTCTGTGTCTCTGTGTCTCTGTGTCTCTGCGTCCCTGCGTCTCTGTGACTCTGTGTGCCTGTGTCACTGTGTCTCTGTGTGCCTGTGTCTCTGTGTCTCTGTGTGCCTGTGTCTCTGCGTACCTGTCTCTCTGTGTCTCTGTGTCGCTGTGTCTCTGTGTCTCTGTGTGCCTGTGTCTCTGTGTCTCTGTGTCTCTGCGTCCCTGTCTCTCTGTGTCTCTGTGTCTCTGTGTCTCTGTGTCTCTGTGTGCCTGTGTCTCTGTGTCTCTGTGTGCCTGTGTCTCTGCGTCCCTGTCTCTCTGTGTCTCTGTCTCTCTGTCTCTCTGTCTCTCTGCGTCTCTGTCTCTCTGTGTCTCTGTGTCTCTGCGTCCCTGTGTCTCTGTCTCTCTGTCTCTCTGTCTCTCTGCGTCTCTGTCTCTCTGTGTCTCTCTGTCTCTGTGTCTCTGCGTCCCTGCGTCTCTGTGTCTCTGTGTCTCTGCGTCCCTGCGTCTCTGTCTCTCTGCGTCTCTGTCTCTCTGTGTCTCTCTGTCTCTGCGTCCCTGCGTCTCTGTGTCTCTGCGTCTCTGTGTCTCTGTCTCTCTGCGTCCCTGTGTCTCTGCGTCTCTGTGTGCCTGCAGGTCCTGGCCTACTCCGAGGGTCTACATGGCAAGTGGATGTTCAGTGAGATCAGAGCTGTTTTCTCCAGAAGATACCTGCTCCAGAACACTGGTCTGGAGGTCTTCATGGCCAACCGCAGTAAGATACCTTTATATACCTGCTCCAGAACACTGGTCTGGAGGTCTTCATGGCCAACCGCAGTACGATACCTTTATATACCTGCTCCAGAACACTGGTCTGGAGGTCTTCATGGCCAACCGCAGTACGATACCTTTATATACCTGTCTTACCTGTACAGTACACCTTTATATACCTGTCTTACCTGTACAGTACACCTTTATATACAACCTTTATATACCTGTCTTACCTGTACAGTACAACTTTATATACCTGTCTTACCTGTACAGTACACCTTTATATACAACCTTTATATACCTGTCTTACCTGTACAGTACACCTTTATATACAACCTTTATATACCTGTCTTACCTGTACAGTACACCTTTATATACCTGTCTTACCTGTACAGTACACCTTTATATACTACCTTTATATACCTGTCTTACCTGTACAGTAGATGAAATCACCTTTAACTAACTCACCTGTGTAGCTGACATCACCTTTAACTAACTCACCTGTGTAGCTGACATCACCTTTAACTAACTCACCTGTGTAGCTGACATCACCTTTAACTAACTCACCTGTGTAGCTGACATCACCTTTAACTAACTCACCTGTGTAGCTGACACCACCTTTAACTAACTCACCTGTGTAGCTGACATCACCTTTAACTAACTCACCTGTGTTTCTGAAATCACCTTTAACTAACTCACCTGTGTATCTGACATCACCTTTAACTAACTCACCTGTGTTTCTGAAATCACCTTTAACTAACTCACCTGTGTATCTGACATCACCTTTAACTAACTCACCTGTGTTTCTGAAATCACCTTTAACTAACTCACCTGTGTAGCTGACATCACCTTTAACTAACTCACCTGTGTAGCTGACATCACCTTTAACTAACTCACCTGTGTAGCTGACACCACCTTTAACTAACTCACCTGTGTAGCTGACACAACCTTTAACTAACTCACCTGTGTAGCTGACATCACCTTTAACTAACTCACCTGTGTAGCTGACACCACCTTTAACTAACTCACCTGTGTAGCTGACATCACCTTTAACTAACTGACCTGTGTAGCTGACATCACCTTTAACTAAATCACCTGTGTAGCTGACACCACCTTTAACTAACTCACCTGTGTAGCTGACACCACCTTTAACTAACTCACCTGTGTAGCTGACACCACCTTTAACTAACTCACCTGTGTAGCTGACACCACCTTTAACTAACTCACCTGTGTAGCTGACACCACCTTTAACTAACTCACCTGTGTAGCTGACACCACCTTTAACTAACTCACCTGTGTAGCTGACATCACCTTTAACTAACTCACCTGTGTTTCTGACATCACCTTTAACTAACTCACCTGTGTATCTGACATCACCTTTAACTAACTCACCTGTGTTTCTGAAATCACCTTTAACTAACTCACCTGTGTAGCTGACATCACCTTTAACTAACTCACCTGTGTTTCTGAAATCACCTTTAACTAACTTACCTGTGTAGCTGACATCACCTTTAACTAACTCACCTGTGTAGCTGACATCACCTTTAACTAACTCACCTGTGTAGCTGACATCACCTTTAACTAACTCACCTGTGTAGCTGACACCACCTTTAACTAACTCACCTGTGTAGCTGACACAACCTTTAACTAACTCACCTGTGTAGCTGACATCACCTTTAACTAACTCACCTGTGTAGCTGACACCACCTTTAACTAACTCACCTGTGTAGCTGACATCACCTTTAACTAACTGACCTGTGTAGCTGAAATCACCTTTAACTAAATCACCTGTGTAGCTGACACCACCTTTAACTAACTCACCTGTGTAGCTGACACCACCTTTAACTAACTCACCTGTGTAGCTGACACCACCTTTAACTAACTCACCTGTGTAGCTGACATCACCTTTAACTAACTCACCTGTGTAGCTGACATCACCTTTAACTAACTCACCTGTGTAGCCGACATCACCTTTAACTAACTCACCTGTGTAGCTGACATCACCTTTAACTAACTCACCTGTGTAGCTGACATCACCTTTAACTAACTCACCTGTGTAGCTGACATCACCTTTAACTAACTCACCTGTGTAGCTGACATCACCTTTAACTAACTCACCTGTGTAGCTGACACCACCTTTAACTAACTCACCTGTGTAGCTGACATCACCTTTAACTAACTCACCTGTGTAGCTGACATCACCTTTAACTAACTCACCTGTGTAGCTGACATCACCTTTAACTAACTCACCTGTGTAGCTGACACCACCTTTAACTAACTCACCTGTGTAGCTGACATCACCTTTAACTAACTCACCTGTGTAGCTGACATCACCTTTAACTAACTCACCTGTGTAGCTGACACCACCTTTAACTAACTCACCTGTGTAGCTGACATCACCTTTAAGTAACTCACCTGTGTAGCCGACACCACCTTTAACTAACTCACCTGTGTAGCTGACATCACCTTTAACTAAATCACCTGTGTAGCTGACACCACCTTTAACTAACTCACCTGTGTAGCTGACACCACCTTTAACTAACTCACCTGTGTAGCTGACACCACCTTTAACTAACTCACCTGTGTAGCTGACATCACCTTTAACTAACTCACCTGTGTAGCTGACACCACCTTTAACTAACTCACCTGTGTAGCTGACATCACCTTTAACTAACTCACCTGTGTTTCTGAAATCACCTTTAACTAACTCACCTGTGTATCTGACATCACCTTTAACTAACTCACCTGTGTTTCTGAAATCACCTTTAACTAACTCACCTGTGTAGCTGACATCACCTTTAACTAACTCACCTGTGTTTCTGAAATCACCTTTAACTAACTCACCTGTGTAGCTGACATCACCTTTAACTAACTCACCTGTGTAGCTGACATCACCTTTAACTAACTCACCTGTGTAGCTGACATCACCTTTAACTAACTCACCTGTGTAGCTGACATCACCTTTAACTAACTCACCTGTGTAGCTGACATCACCTTTAACTAACTCACCTGTGTAGCTGACATCACCTTTAACTAACTCACCTGTGTAGCTGACATCACCTTTAACTAACTCACCTGTGTAGCTGACATCACCTTTAACTAACTCACCTGTGTAGCTGACATCACCTTTAACTAACTCACCTGTGTAGCTGACATCACCTTTAACTAACTCACCTGTGTAGCTGACACCACCTTTAACTAACTCACCTGTGTAGCTGACATCACCTTTAACTAACTCACCTGTGTAGCTGACACCACCTTTAACTAACTCACCTGTGTAGCTGACACCACCTTTAACTAACTCACCTGTGTAGCTGACACCACCTTTAACTAACTCACCTGTGTAGCTGACATCACCTTTAACTAACTCACCTGTGTAGCTGACATCACCTTTAACTAACTCACCTGTGTAGCCGACACCACCTTTAACTAACTCACCTGTGTAGCTGACATCACCTTTAACTAACTCACCTGTGTAGCTGACACCACCTTTAACTAACTCACCTGTGTAGCTGACATCACCTTTAACTAACTCACCTGTGTAGCTGACATCACCTTTAACTAACTCACCTGTGTTTCTGAAATCACCTTTAACTAACTCACCTGTGTATCTGACATCACCTTTAACTAACTCACCTGTGTTTCTGAAATCACCTTTAACTAACTCACCTGTGTAGCTGACATCACCTTTAACTAACTCACCTGTGTTTCTGAAATCACCTTTAACTAACTCACCTGTGTAGCTGACATCACCTTTAACTAACTCACCTGTGTAGCTGACATCACCTTTAACTAACTCACCTGTGTAGCTGACATCACCTTTAACTAACTCACCTGTGTAGCTGACATCACCTTTAACTAACTCACCTGTGTAGCTGACATCACCTTTAACTAACTCACCTGTGTAGCTGACATCACCTTTAACTAACTCACCTGTGTAGCTGACATCACCTTTAACTAACTCACCTGTGTAGCTGACATCACCTTTAACTAACTCACCTGTGTAGCTGACATCACCTTTAACTAACTCACCTGTGTAGCTGACATCACCTTTAACTAACTCACCTGTGTAGCTGACACCACCTTTAACTAACTCACCTGTGTAGCTGACATCACCTTTAACTAACTCACCTGTGTAGCTGACACCACCTTTAACTAACTCACCTGTGTAGCTGACACCACCTTTAACTAACTCACCTGTGTAGCTGACACCACCTTTAACTAACTCACCTGTGTAGCTGACATCACCTTTAACTAACTCACCTGTGTAGCCGACATCACCTTTAACTAACTCACCTGTGTAGCCGACATCACCTTTAACTAACTCACCTGTGTAGCCGACATCACCTTTAACTAACTCACCTGTGTAGCCGACACCACCTTTAACTAACTCACCTGTGTAGCCGACACCACCTTTAACTAACTCACCTGTGTAGCTGACACCACCTTTAACTAACTCACCTGTGTAGCTGACACACCTGACTGATCGTTCCACCTGGCTTGCTGTATATATAAATGATACCAGCTTGATTTATCCACCTCAGTCCTGTCAGCAGTGCTGCACTCTATACCTTACTGCCATGAATGGACAGTGTTTCCAAATGTCACTTCCTGTGTTCTCGTGCTCATATCCTGTGATGTAATTCCCCACCCCCCCCAGCGTCTGTGATGTTCAACTTCCCCGACCAGGCTACAGTGAAGAGGGTTGTCTACAGTCTCCCCAGAGTAGGAGTAGGAACCAGCTACGGAATGCCTCAGGCCAGGTAGGGTTAATAACACATGCGCCCACAGGAACACACACGTCTAATCTAAGTTGAATTGGTCGCAGAGTAGAACACCAGACAGACAGACAGACAGACAGGCAGGCAGATATCCAGATGTTATCGCAGCAGTAATGAGAGGGACACACACACATACCTCTCTAGAGCTATCTACAATCCCTCTTTAACCGTGTGTGTCCCCCTCTTCCAGGCGTATCTCCTTGGCGACCCCTCGTCAGCTGTTCAAGTCGTCCAACATGACCCAGCGCTGGCAGAGGAGAGAGATCTCAAACTTCGAGTACCTCATGTTCCTCAACACCGTCGCAGGTGAGAAACCTGATGTTCCTCAACACCGTCGCAGGTGAGAAACCTGATGTTCCTCATCACCGTCGCAGGTGAGAAACCTGATGTTCCTCATCACCGTCGCAGGTGAGAAACCTGATGTTCCTCAACACCGTCGCAGGTGAGAAACCTGATGTTCCTCATCACCGTCGCAGGTGAGAAACCTGATGTTCCTCATCACCGTCGCAGGTGAGAAACCTCATGTTCCTCAACACCGTCGCAGGTGAGAAACCTCATGTTCCTCAACACCGTCGCAGGTGAGAAGAGAGGGACCTACCATTTGTACCCTCCTCCTCCTCCTCCTACTCATCATTATCTCACTCTCTGTTATAGCCTTTCTCCTCTAGACTTACTGTAAGTTGTTGTGAACAAAGGCATTTACTTTCTCTCCCTACCTCCCTCACTCACTCACTCACTCTGTGTCCCCTCCCTCCCTCCCTCCCTCCCTCCCTCCCTCCCTCCCTCCCTCCCTCCCTCTGTGTTCTCCCTCTCCCTCCCTCCCTCACTCCCTCCGTCTCTCTGTGTTCTCCCTCTTCCTCTCTCGCTCCCTCCCTCCCTCTGTCTGTGTTCTCCCTCCCTCCCTCCCTCCCTCCCTCCCTCCCTCCCTCCCTCCCTCTGTGTTCTCCCTTCCCCTCCCTCCCTCCCTCCCTCCCTCCCTCCCCCTCTCTCCCTCTCTCCCCCCCCTATCTCCCTCCCTCCCTCTGTGTTCTCCCCTTCCCTCCCTCCCTCCCTCCCTCCCTCCCTCCCTCCCTCCCTCCCTCCGTCTCTCTGTGTTCTCCCTCTTCCTCTCTCGCTCCCTCCCTCCCTCTGTCTGTGTTCTCCCTCTTCCTCTCTCCGTCCCTCCCTCCCTCCCTCTGTGTTCTCCCCCTCCCTCCCTCCCCCTCCCTCCCTCCCTCCCTCCCCCTCTCTCCCTCTCTCCCCCTCCCTATCTCCCTCCCTCCCTCTGTGTTCTCTCCCTCCCTCCCTCCCTCCCTCTGTGTTCCCTCCCTCCCTCCCTCCCTCCCTCCCTCCCTCCCTCCCTCCCTCCCTCCCTCCCTCCCTCCCTCTGTGTTCTCCCCCTCCCTCTCTCCCTCCCTCACTCCCTCCCTCCCTCTCTCTTCCTCTCTCTGTCTCTCCTTCCCTCCCTCCCCCCCTCTCCCTCCCTCTCTCTCCTCCCCCACAGGGAGGAGCTACAATGATCTGAACCAGTACCCAGTGTTCCCCTGGGTTCTCACTAACTTTGAGTCAGAGGAGCTGGACCTTACTCTGCCCGGCAACTTCCGAGACCTGTCCAAGGTATTTGTGTGCTTCTCTAATCAAATCACAGATTTTTCTGGAGTCATTTTGATGCCACTGCACTGTATATGTACTGTGTGACTGAGCCATGTAATGTGAAGGCATGTTAATTCATGTTGTCACACCTGTAAGTCCTTTGATACTTTATAAACTAGTGACCCACAGTGTTTGTCATTGTACCCTGATGAAGACAGCTTGTCTTTCAAATATTACATCTGAGATCCTAGAGTGTTGCGCACTCCTTTTCAGTTAAGTGTTATATTTCCGCTAGCCAGCACCTCTCCTAACCAGGTGTTCTACTCTGCTAGACAGCACCTCTCCTAAACAGGTGTTCTACTCTGCTAGCCAGCACCTCTCCTAAACAGGTGTTCTACTCTGCTAGCCAGCACCTCTCCTAAACAGGTGTTCTACTCTGCTAGCCAGCACCTCTCCTAAACAGGTGTTCTACTCCGCTAGCCAGCACCTCTCCTAAACAGGTGTTCTACTCCGCTAGCCAGCACCTCTCCTAAACAGGTGTTCTACTCCGCTAGCCAGCACCTCTCCTAAACAGGTGTTCTACTCTGCTAGCCAGCACCTCTCCTAAACAGGTGTTCTACTCTGCTAGCCAGCACCTCTCCTAAACAGGTGTTCTACTCTGCTAGCCAGCACCTCTCCTAACCAGGTGTTCTACTCTGCTAGCCAGCACCTCTCCTAAACAGGTGTTCTACTCTGCTAGCCAGCACCTCTCCTAAACAGGTGTTCTACTCTGCTAGCCAGCACCTCTCCTAAACAGGTGTTCTACTCTTCTAGCCAGCACCTCTTCTAAACAGGTGTTCTACTCTGCTAGCCAGCACCTCTCCTAAACAGGTGTTCTACTCTGCTAGCCAGCACCTCTCCTAAACAGGTGTTCTACTCTGCTAGCCAGCACCTCTCCTAAACAGGTGTTCTACTCTGCTAGCCAGCACCTCTCCTAAACAGGTGTTCTACTCTGCTAGCCAGCACCTCTCCTAAACAGGTGTTCTACTCTGCTAGCCAGCACCTCTCCTGTAAGGTGCAATAGAAACAGGTTCTGTATTAATTTCAGCTCTTGTTCCAAATTCTGTGTGATTCCCTGCAGCCAATCGGTGCGTTGAACCCAAAGCGAGCGGTGTTCTATGCAGAGCGCTATGAATCCTGGGAGGAGGACGGAACGCCACCGCATCACTACAGCTCCCTCTACTCTACCGCTAATACCACACTGCTCTGGATGCTGCGGATAGTGAGTACACACACACACACACACACACACACACACACACACACACACACACACACACGCACTACTACTAGCCAGCACGCACGCACGCACGCACACACACACACACACACAAACTATCTATCTACGCACGCGTGTGCATTTATATATATAAATAGATAGATAGATAGATAGATAGATAGATAGATAGATAGATAGATAGATAGATAGATAGATAGATAGATAGATAGATAGATAGATAGATAGATAGATAGACAGCTTGTATAGCTCAATGTAATTGAAGAATCCATAGACTCTAACCAAATCTGGGAAAATTGGAAAACACTAAACAAACAACAACACGAAGAATTATCTATCCAAAATGGAGATGTATGGGTAAACCACTTCTCCAATCTTTTTGGCTCTATAACAAAGAATAAGGAGCAAAAACATATACATGATCAAATACAAATCCTAGAATCAACTATTAAAGACTACCAGAACCCACTGGATTCTCCAATTACCTTGAATGAGTTACTGGACAAAATAAAAACCCTCCAACCCAAAAAGGCCTGTGGTGTTGATGGTATCCTTAATGAAATGATCCAATATACAGACAACAAATTCCAATTGGCTATACTAAAACTCTTTAACATCGTCCTTAGCTCTGGCATCTTCCCCAATATTTGGAACCAAGGACTGATCACCCCAATCCACAAAAGTGGAGACAAATTTGACCCCAATAACTACCGTGGAATATGCGTCAACAGTAACCTTGGGAAAATCCTCTGCATTATCATTAACAGCAGACTCGTACATTTCCTCAATGAAAACAATGTACTGAGCAAATGTCAAATTGGCTTTTTACCAAATTACCGTACAACAGACCATGTATTCACCCTACACACCCTAATTGACAACCAAACAAACCAAAACAAAGGCAAAGTCTTCTCATGCTTTGTTGATTTCAAAAAAGCCTTCGACTCAATTTGGCATGAGGGTCTGCTATACAAATTGATGGAAAGTGGTGTTGGGGGTAAAACATACGACATTATAAAATCCATGTACACAAACAACAAGTGTGCGGTTAAAATTGGCAAAAAACACACACATTTCTTCACACAGGGTCGTGGGGTGAGACAGGGATGCAGCTTAAGCCCCACCCTGTTCAACATATATATCAACGAATTGGCGCGGGCACTAGAACAGTCTGCAGCACCCGGTCTCACCCTACTAGAATCCGAAGTCAAATGTCTACTGTTTGCTGATGATCTGGTGCTTCTGTCACCAACCAAGGAGGGCCTACAGCAGCACCTAGATCTTCTGCACAGATTCTGTCAGACCTGGGCCCTGACAGTAAATCTCAGTAAGACCAAAATAATGGTGTTCCAAAAAAGGTCCAGTCACCAGGACCACAAATTCCATCTAGACACCGTTGCCCTAGAGCACACAAAAAACTATACATACCTCGGCCTAAACATCAGCACCACAGGTAACTTCCACAAAGCTGTGAACGATCTGAGAGACAAGGCAAGAAGGGCCTTCTATGCCATCAAAAGGAACATAAATTTCAACATACCAATTAGGATCTGGCTAAAAATACTTGAATCAGTCATAGAGCCCATTGCCCTTTATGGTTGTGAGGTCTGGGGTCCGCTCACCAACCAAGATTTCACAAAATGGGACAAACACCAAATTGAGACTCTGCATGCAGAATTCTGCAAAAATATCCTCCGTGTACAACGTAGAACACCAAATAATGCATGCAGAGCAGAATTAGGCCGATACCCACTAATTATCAAAATCCAGAAAAGAGCCGTTAAATTCTACAACCACCTAAAAGGAAGCGATTCCCAAACCTTCCATAACAAAGCCATCACCTACAGAGAGATGAACCTGGAGAAGAGTCCCTTAAGCAAGCTGGTCCTAGGGCTCTGTTCACAAACACAAACACACCCCACAGAGCCCCAGGACAACAGCACAATTAGACCCAACCAAATCATGAGAAAACAAAAAGATAATTACTTGACACATTGGAAAGAATTAACAAAAAAACAGAGCAAACTAGAATGCTATTTGGCCCTAAACAGAGAGTACACAGTGGCAGAATACCTGACCACTGTGACTGACCCAAACTTAAGGAAAGCTTTGACTATGTACAGACTCAGTGAGCATAGCCTTGCTATTGAGAAAGGCCGCCGTAGGCAGACATGGCTCTCAAGAGAAGACAGGCTATGTGCACACTGCCCACAAAATGAGGTGGAAACTGAGCTGCACTTCCTAACCTCCTGCCCAATGTATGACCATATTAGAGAGACATATTTCCCTCAGATTACACAGATCCACAAAGAATTTGAAAACAAATCCAATTTTGATAAACTCCCATATCTACTGGGAGAAATTCCACAGTGTGCCATCACAGCAGCAAGATTTGTGACCTGTTGCCACAAGAAAAGGGCAACCAGTGAAGAACAAACACCATTGTAAATACAACCCATATTTATGCTTATTTATTTTAACTTGTGTGCTTTAACCATTTGTACATTGTTACAACACTGTACATATATAATATAACATTTGTAATGTCTTTATTGTTTTGAAACTTCTGTATGTGTAATGTTTACTGTTAATTTGTATTGTTTATTTCACTTTTGTATAATATCTACCTCACTTGCTTTGGCAATGTTAACACATGTTTCCCATGCCAATAAAGCCCCTTGAATTGAATTGAATTGAATAGATAGATAGATAGATAGATAGATAGATAGATAGATAGATAGATAGATAGATAGATAGATATCATTATCATTAACAGCAGACTCGTACATTTCCTTAATGAAAACAATGTACTGAGCAAATGTCAAATTGGCTTTTTACCAAATTACCGTACAACAGACCATGTATTCACCCTACACACCCTAATTAACCAAACAAACCAAAACAAAGGCAAAGTCTTCTCATGCTTTGTTGATTTCAAAAAAGCCTTCGACTCAATTTGGCATGAGGGTCTGCTATACAAATTGTTGGAAAGTGGTGTTGGGGGTAAAACATACGACATTATAAAATCCATGTACACAAACAACAAGTGTGCGGTTAAAATTGGCAAAAGACACACACATTTCTTCTCACAGGGTCGTGGGGTGAGACAGGGATGCAGCTTAAGCCCCACCCTCTTCAACATATATATCAATGAATTGGCGCGAGCATTAGAACAGTCTGCAGCACCCGGTCTCACCCTACTAGAATCCGAAGTCAAATGTCTACTGTTTGCTGATGATCTGGTGCTTCTGTCACCAACCAAGGAGGGCCTACAACAGCACCTAGATCTTCTGCACAGATTCTGTCAGACCTGGGCCCTGACAGTAAATCTCAGTAAGACCAAAATAATGGTGTTCCAAAAAAGGTCCAGTCGCCAGGACCACAAATTCCATCTAGACACCGTTGCCCTAGAGCACACAAAAAACTATACATACCTCGGCCTAAACATCAGCACCACAGGTAGCTTCCACAGAGCTGTGAACGATCTGAGAGACAAGGCAAGAAGGGCATTCTATGCCATCAAAAGGAACATAAATTTCAACATACCAATTAGGATCTGGCTAAAAATACTTGAATCAGTCATAGAGCCCATTGCCCTTTATGGTTGTGAGGTCTGGGGTCCGCTCACCAACCAAGATTTCACAAAATGGGACAAACACCAAATTGAGACTCTGCATGCAGAATTCTGCAAAAATATCCTCCGTGTACAACGTAGAACACCAAATAATGCATGCAGAGCAGAATTAGGCCGATACCCACTAATTATCAAAATCCAGAAAAGAGCCGTTAAATTCTACAACCACCTAAAAGGAAGCGATTCCCAAACCTTCCATAACAAAGCCATCACCTACAGAGAGATGAACCTGGAGAAGAGTCCCCTAAGCAAGCTGGTCCTAGGGCTCTGTTCACAAACACAAACACACCCCACAGAGCCCCAGGACAACAGCACAATTAGACCCAACCAAATCATGAGAAAACAAAAAGATAATTACTTGACACATTGGAAAGAATTAACAAAAAAACAGAGCAAACTAGAATGCTATTTGGCCCTAAACAGAGAGTACACAGTGGCAGAATACCTGACCACTGTGACTGACCCAAACTTAAGGAAAGCTTTGACTATGTACAGACTCAGTGAGCATAGCCTTGCTATTGAGAAAGGCCGCCGTAGGCAGACATGGCTCTCAAGAGAAGACAGGCTATGTGCTCACTGCCCACAAAATGAGGTGGAAACTGAGCTGCACTTCCTAACCTCCTGCCCAATGTATGACCATATTAGAGAGACATATTTCCCTCAGATTACACAGATCCACAAAGAATTTGAAAACAAATCCAATTTTGATAAACTCCCATATCTACTGGGTGAAATTCCACAGTGTGCCATCACAGCAGCAAGATTTGTGACCTGTTGCCACAAGAAAAGGGCAACCAGTGAAGAACAAACACCATTGTAAATACAACCCATATTTATGCTTATTTATTTTAACTTGTGTGCTTTAACCATTTGTACATTGTTACAACACTGTATATATATAATATGACATTTGTAATGTCTTTCTTGTTTTGAAACTTCTGTATGTGTAATGTTTACTGTTAATTTGTATTGTTTATTTCACTTTTGTGTATTATCTACCTCACTTGCTTTGGCAATGTTAACACATGTTTCCCATGCCAATAAAGCCCCTTGAATTGAATTGAATTGAATAGATAGATAGATAGATAGATAGATAGATAGATAGATAGATAGATAGATAGATAGATAGATAGATAGATAGATAGATAGATAGATAGATAGATAGATAGATAGATAGATAGATAGATAGATAATGTAGATAGATAGATAGATAGATAGATAGATAGATAGATAGATAGATAGATAGATAGATAGATAGATAGATAGATAGATAGATAGATAGATAGATAGATAGATAGATAGATAGATAGATAGATAGATAATGTAGATAGATAGATAGATAGACAGATAGATAGATAGATAGATAGATAGATAGATAGATAGATAGATAGATAGATAGATAGATAGATAGATAGATAGATAGATAGATAGATAGATAGATAGATAGATAATGTAGATAGATAGATAGATAGATAGATAGATAGATAGATAGATAGATAGATAGATAGATAATGTAGATAATGTAGATAGATAGATAGATAGATAGATAGATAGATAGATAGATAGATAGATAATGTAGATAGATAGATAGATAATGTAGATAGATAGATAGATAGATAGATAGATAGATAGATAATGTAGATAGATAGATAGATAGATAGATAGATAGATAGATAGATAATGTAGATAGATAGATAGATAGATAGATAGATAGATAGATAGATAGATAGATAGATAGATAGATAATGTAGATAGATAGATAGATAGATAGATAGATAGATAGATAGATAGATAGATAGATAGATATATAATGTAGATAGATAGATAGATAGATAGATAGATAGATAGATAGATAGATAGATAGATAGATAGATAGATAGATAGATAGATAGATAGATAGATACCCACTAATTATTTAAAACATACGACATTATAAAATCCATGTACACAAACAACAAGTGTGCGGTTAAAATTGGCAAAAAACACACACATTTCTTCACACAGGGTCGTGGGGTGAGACAGGGATGCAGCTTAAGCCCCACCCTCTTCAACATATATATCAACGAATTGGCGCGGGCACTAGAACAGTAGAATCTATCTATGTATATTATCTACCTCACTTGCTTTGGCAATGTTAACACATGTTTCCCATGCCAATAAAGCCCCTTGAATTGAATTGAATTGAATAGATAGATAATGTAGATAGATAGATAGATAATATAGATAGATAGATAGATAGATAGATAGATAGATAGATAGATAGATAGATAGATAGATAGATAGATAGATAGATAGATATAGATAGATATTGTGTGTCAGTGGTGTAGAGATCCGTTGTGTTTCCTGCCTCATCAGGAGCCTTTCACCACGTTCTTCCTGAATGCCAATGAGAACCAGTTTGACCACCCTGACAGAGCCTTCTCTGGCATCGCACGGGCATGGAGGAACTGCCAACGAGACACTGCTGACGTCAAGGTTAGTGTGTGTGTGTGTGGGGGAGTTATTTTTGTTGTGTGTGTGTGTGCTTAAGAGAGAGAGAGAGAGGAGAGAGAGTTTAAATGTGATTGATTGATTGTCATTGTCATTAGTAAAGCAGTATGAAACCTCACCCCTGTGTTACTGTGTGTGTTGACCAACAGGAGTTGGTTAACAGTCGTGGTTATGATGATTGATAAATTGATTGATTGTGATTGGTAAACCAGTGTAATAATGTGTTGACCAACAGGAGTTGATCCCAGAGTTCTACTACCTTCCAGAGATGTTTGCTAACAGTAGTGGTTATGAGCTGGGACAGAGAGAGGACGGGACTCCTGTGTCTGACATAGAACTGCCAGCCTGGGCCAAGAAACCTGAGGACTTCGTACGCATCAACCGCATGGTGAGACACACACACACACACAGACACACACACACAAATGCTGGGTCGTATTTGTGACTCGTTTCAGGAAACTAGGCATATGTTACGCGTCACTACTTCACAGGAGAGACGTTGGAATGTAAACCGCATTTTTGGGGGCCAGAAATGCCTTCTGGAACATGTGAACTTTCACGTGCCTTAATAACAAACTTGTATGCCATCTATAAATACAAATAAAGTTGTTAAATTAGGAGCCTAGTTGCTTTAAACACGGAAAATGAGAGCAACCTTCCTGCTAGACATGATTGGCTGAGATAATGAGTGGGCTGGATATGCCAAGAGATGAGCTGAGATTGGTCTGCCATGTAGCGGCTTCTGTCTATAATATGAGCTGGTCAGTATGTCCAGGTAATCCTGTCTATAATATGAGATGGTCAGTATGTCCAGGTAATCCTGTCTATAATATGAGATGGTCAGTATGTGTAGGTAATCAGACAGGTAATCCTGTCTATAACATGAGCTGGTCAGTATGTCCAGGTAATCCTGTCTATAATATGAGATGGTCAGTTTGTGTAGGTAATCAGACAGGTAATCCTGTCTATAACATGATGGTCAGTATGTGTAGGTAATCCTGTCTATAACATGATGGTCAGTATGTCCAGGTAATCCTGTCTATAACATGATGGTCAGTATGTGTAGGTAATCCTGTCTATAACATGATGGTCAGTATGTGTAGGTAATCCTGTCTATAACCTGATGGTCAATATGTGTAGGTAATCCTGTCTATAACATGATGGTCAGTATGTGTAGGTAATCCTGTCTATAACATGATGGTCAGTATGTGTAGGTAATCCTGTCTATAACATGAGCAGGTCAGTATGTGTAGGTAATCCTGTCTATAATATGATGGTCAGTATGTGTAGGTTATCCTGTCTATAACATGATGGTCAGTATGTCCAGGTAATCCTGTCTATAACATGATGGTCAGTATGTCCAGGTAATCCTGTCTATAACATGATGGTCAGTATGTGTAGGTAATCCTGTCTATAACATGAGCTGGTCAGTATGTGTAGGTAATCCTGTCTATAACATGATGGTCAGTATGTGTAGGTAATCATGTCTATAACATGATGGTCAGTATGTGTAGGTAATCCTGTCTATAACATGAGCTGGTCAGTATGTGTAGGTAATCCTGTCTATAACATGATGGTCAGTACGTGTAGGTAATCCTGTCTATAACATGATGGGCAGTATGTGTAGGTAATCCTGTCTATAACATGATGGTCAGTATGTCCAGGTAATCCTGTCTATAACATGAGCTGGTCAGTATGTCCAGGTAATCCTGTCTATAACATGATGGTCAGTATGTCCAGGTAATTCTGTCTATAACATGATGGTCAGTATGTCCAGGTAATCCTGTCTATAACATGATGGTCAGTATGTGTAGGTAATCCTGTCTATAACATGATGGTCAGTATATCCAGGTAATCCTGTCTATAACATGATGGTCAGTATGTGTAGGTAATCCTGTCTATAACATGATGGTCAGTATGTCCAGGTAATCCTGTCTATAACATGATGGTCAGTATGTCCAGGTAATCCTGTCTATAACATGATGGTCAGTATGTGTAGGTAATCCTGTCTATAATATGAGCTGGTCAGTATGTCCAGGTAATCCTGTCTATAACATGATGGTCAGTATGTCCAGGTAATCCTGTCTATAACATGATGGTCAGTATGTGTAGGTAATCCTGTCTATAACATGATGGTCAGTATGTGTAGGTAATCCTGTCTATAACATGAGCTGGTCAGTATGTGTAGGTAATCCTGTCTATAACATGAGCTGGTCAGTATGTGTAGGTAATCCTATCTATAACATGATGGTCAATATGTGTAGGTAATACTGTCTATAACATGAGCTGGTCAGTATGTGTAGGTAATCCTGTCTATAACATGAGCTGGTCAGGATGTCCAGGTAATCCTGTCTATCACATGATGGTCAGGATGTCCAGGTAATCCTGTCTATAACATGATGGTCAGTATGTGTAGGTAATCCTGTCTATAATATGAGCTGGTCAGTATGTGCAGGTAATCCTGTCTATAATATGAGCTGGTCAGTATGTCCAGGTAATCCTGTCTATAACATGAGCTGGTCAGTATGTGTAGGTAATCCTGTCTATAATATGAGCTGGTCAGTATGTCCAGGTAATCCTGTCTATAATATGAGCTGGTCAGTATGTCCAGGTAATCCTGTCTATAACATGAGCTGGTCAGTATGTGTAGGTAATCCTGTCTATAACATGATGGTCAGTATGTGTAGGTAATCCTGTCTATAACATGATGGTCAGTATGTGTAGGTAATCCTGTCTATAACATGATGGTCAGTATGTGTAGGTAATCCTGTCTATAATATGAGCTGGTCAGTATGTGTAGGTAATCCTGTCTATAACATGATGGTCAATATGTGTAGGTAATACTGTCTATAACATGAGCTGGTCAGTATGTGTAGGTAATCCTGTCTATAACATGAGCTGGTCAGGATGTCCAGGTAATCCTGTCTATCACATGATGGTCAGGATGTCCAGGTAATCCTGTCTATAACATGATGGTCAGTATGTGTAGGTAATCCTGTCTATAATATGAGCTGGTCAGTATGTGCAGGTAATCCTGTCTATAATATGAGCTGGTCAGTATGTCCAGGTAATCCTGTCTATAACATGAGCTGGTCAGTATGTGTAGGTAATCCTGTCTATAATATGAGCTGGTCAGTATGTCCAGGTAATCCTGTCTATAATATGAGCAGGTCAGTCTGTGTAGGTAATCAGACAGGTAATCCTGTCTATAATATGATGGTCAGTATGTGTAGGTAATCCTGTCTATAACATGAGCTGGTCAGTATGTGTAGGTAATCAGACAGGTAATCCTGTCTATAACATGAGCTGGTCAGTATGTGTAGGTAATCAGACAGGTAATCCTGTCTATAATATGATGGTCAGTATGTGTAGGTAATCCTGTCTATAATATGATGGTCAGTATGTGTAGGTAATCAGACAGGTAATCCTGTCTATAATATGATGGTCAGTATGTGTAGGTAATCCTGTCTATAATATGAGGGTCAGTATGTGTAGGTAATCAGACAGGTAATCCTGTCTGACATGGCTTTTTATAAAGATATCACGTAGTAGAAGTGTTGCTCTCGACTTTCTGGAGGACCAAGTTTTGAAATCAGTGGTTAGAGTGAGATGGAGATGGAGGAAATGCAGGTGTTTGATTGCAAATATACAGACGGAGTCGAAAAGAGAACACACAGGAGGCTGTTGTATAAAACACCTGTCTCTGGATTACATCTTCAAACTAAAGGGCAACCGTGGCAGAGAGGGAGAAGCTAGCTAACGTTACATGTATGATCTGTATATTAATATTATTCGTATCTCAGAGTCATTTCATTGCTAGTTTATAACCTAATGTTAGCTAGCTAACATTGAACCTGGTTGGTTAGCTACATTCATGCAGGTTAGTAACGTTATGAGTTGGGATTATGGTTTATTGTTTAGCTAGCTAGCTAAACAAAAGACTCCACAATGCAAGTAACCATTTCAATAGAATGTTGATGATTTTTTTATTTAGCCTTTATTTAACTAGGCAAGTCAGTTAATTAAGAACAAATTCTTATTTACAATGACGTCATTGCCACAATTGTCGATAGATGGAGATGGTATATTCGCTCAGGCTATCTACCCTGATTTCAGAGCACTCTCGTCTGAGTGTACTGGAGCGCAGAATAATTTACAAATTTATGAAAGCTCAACACCCGTTGAATGTGGTGTCAGTAAATGTTGGCAAAAAAAGCACAAACTAAACTTAAACTGTTGCCAGCAGCACAGTTGCAGTCACCAGCGCTCTGGATAACATGAAAACAGCCTAACCAGCTCTGCTAGGGGGAGTAAAATGGTCAGAGTGAGCTGCTCTCTCAAATGTGTCTGGAAGTAGCTAGCAAGCTAGTTAACTTGGGTGCTTGACTGCTGTTGTTAAGACAGAACGCTCACATCAACCCTATGCTCTGAGAGCGAAACGAACTGACAATCTGACAACGCTCTGAATTTACGAACGCCCAGAGCACACTCTGGCACTCCAGATTAAATTTACAAACACACCCCGTAGTATAAACCAGCCTTTAGGCTTGAAATCTTTGGTTGTTTGTACATGGCCTCACATGTGAATCCTTAAAGAGCTGGGTGGGGCCGATGCTGAATGGGGGTGTAGACAAAGAAGAGCTCTCCAGTAGGTTTACCAAAACATTCAAGGGCCATTTTCTCAAAAGTGAGTTTTCAAGTTGATCAACTTTCAAAGCAGAATTACTTTCCCATTGTTCCTTAACTGTAGTGTATAACATAGACTGTTCTCTACTTTTATCCAATGTAAAAAACACCATTTCAAATGTTGCTACATAAGACCGAATCGAGCCGGTCGGTCACATTTATCAGGCATGCAAATGAAAGAAAAAGGGTTGAAACAGGGAGGTATTAACTGAACTTGTCCGTCTTGTTTTAATTCCCCTTTTTCTTAATGAATACACCCCCCTACAACACCACTGGAGAAGGCTTACTGCACTACAGCTACAGGACTAGAGCATGACCTTTCTCTTTTCCTCCCTCCTTTCCTTCCTCCCCTCTCTCCCTTCCTCCTTTCTTCCCTCTCTCCCTTCCTTTCCTTCCTCCCCTCTCTCCCTTCCTTTCCTTCCTCCCCTCTCTCCCTTCCTCCTTCCTTCCCTCTCTCCCTTCCTTTCCTTCCTCCCCTCTCTCCCTTCCTCCTTCCTCCCCTCTCTCCCTTCCTCCTTCCTCCCCTCTGTACCTTCCTCCTTCCCTTCCTCCTTCCTCCCCTCTCTCCCTTCCTCCTTCCTCCCCTCTCTCCCTTCCTCCTTCCCTTCCTTTCCTTCCTCCCCTCTCTCCCTTCCTTTCCTTCCTCCCCTCTCCCCCTTCCTCCTTCCTCCCCTCTCTCCCTTCCTTTCCTTCCTCCCCTCTCTCCCTTCCTCCTTCCTCCCCTCTCTCCCTTCCTCCTTCCTCCCCTCTGTACCTTCCTCCTTCCCTTCCTTCTTCCTCCCCTCTCTCCCTTCCTCCTTCCTCCCCTCTCTCCCTTCCTCCTTCCCTTCCTTTCCTTCCTCCCCTCTCTCCTTTCCTTTCCTTCCTCCCCTCTCTCCCTTCCTCCTTCCTCCCCTCTCTCCCTTCCTCCTTCCTCCCCTCTGTACCTTCCTCCTTCCCTTCCTTCTTCCTTCCCTCTCTCCCTTCCTCCTTCCCTTCCTTCCTCCTTCCCTCTCTCCCTCCTTCCTTCCCTTCCCTACATCCTCCCTCTCTCTCTAGGCTTTGGAGAGTGAGTTTGTGTCGTGCCAGCTGCACCAGTGGATAGATCTGATATTTGGTTATAAGCAGAGAGGGCCTGAGGCTGTACGATCTCTTAACGTCTTCCACTTCCTGTCCTATGAGGGTTCCGTCACCTTGGATACCATCAACGACTCCGCACAGCGGGAGGTAGGTCACCTGGCTGTCACCATGACAACCATCACAGGGCAGCGGTGTCGAGAAGTGAAGTACTATGATAACACATCATCGTGTATAACAACGTGTTATCAAATCAAAACGTATTATCAAATCAAAACGTATTGGTCACATATCCAAACAACCCGACATGTTGGGTTATTCACAACCCAACTGGCTGGGTCAAAATAACCCAGCATGTGTTCTGTCCACTGTTTAACCAGTGCTGGGTTACCTAATAACCCAGCATGTGTTCTGTCCACTATTTAACCAGCGCTGGGTTACCTAATAACCCAGCATGTGTTCTGTCCACTATTTAACCAGCGCCGGGTTACCTAATAACCCAGCATGTGTTCTGTCCACTGTTTAACCAGTGCTGGGTTACCTAATAACCCAGCATGTGTTCTGTCCACTATTTAACCAGCGCCGGGTTACCTAATAACCCAGCATGTGTTCTGTCCACTATTTAACCAGTGCTGGGTTACCTAATAACCCAACATGTGTTCTGTCCACTATTTAACCAGCGCTGGGTTATCTAATAACCCAGCATGTGTTCTGTCCACTATTTAACCAGTGCTGGGTTACCTAATAACCCAGCATGTGTTCTGTCCACTATTTAACCAGCGCCGGGTTACCTAATAACCCAACATGTGTTCTGTCCACTATTTAACCAGCGCTGGGTTACCTAATAACCCAACATGTGTTCTGTCCAATATTTAACCAGCGCTGGGTTACCTAATAACCCAGCATGTGTTCTGTCCACTATTTAACCAGTGCTGGGTTACCTAATAACCCAGCATGTGTTCTGTCCACTATTTAACCAGCGCTGGGTTACCTAATAACCCAGCATGTGTTCTGTCCAATATTTAACCACTATTTAACCAGCACCGGGTTACCTAATAACCCAGCATGTGTTCTGTCCACTATTTAACCAGCGCTGGGTTACCTAATAACCCAGCATGTGTTCTGTCCACTATTTAACCAGCGCTGGGTTACCTAATAACCCAACATGTGTTCTGTCCACTATTTAACCAGCGCCGGGTTACCTAATAACCCAACATGTGTTCTGTCCACTATTTAACCAGCGCTGGGTTACCTAATAACCCAACATGTGTTCTGTCCACTATTTAACCAGTGCTGGGTTACCTAATAACCCAACATGTGTTCTGTCCACTATTTAACCAGAGCTGGGTTACCTAATAACCCAACATGTGTTCTGTCCACTATTTAACCAGCGCTGGGTTACCTAATAACCCAGCATGTGTTCTGTCCACTATTTAACCAGTGCTGGGTTACCTAATAACCCAGCATGTGTTCTGTCCACTATTTAACCAGCGCTGGGTTACCTAATAACCCAGCATGTGTTCTGTCCACTATTTAACCAGCGCTGGGTTACCTAATAACCCAGCACTGTGTTCTGTCCACTATTTAACCAGCGCTGGGTTACCTAATAACCCAGCATG